>NC_070584.1:3865739-3898239 GCF_027409825.1 Scomber japonicus | reverse complement strand
AGGCGGGGTCTGCACAAAATTTAAACGGGGGGGCCGAGACCGGCGGCAATACCTGTCTCGCTCCCCATTAAACCTAATGTAATCGTCTTCTTATTTCAAAAGAATCTCACTCTGTGTTCGCACTGAGCTTACTCGCTCATTTTAAGGAATATGTGAATAAAATAAACACTGTCAGAATCTGCCGGCTTCTGTGTCTCTCACGGTGTTTTCGGTTTTTGGACAGGAGTTACGGTTTTCTCACAGTTTGCAATTGTTCGGGACCTTGTCAGAAGCCAAATCCTTTAGAATGTTGAGACATTTTTCAAGGCAGATCATGAAATCGCCGTAGCAACCACAGGGCCTTAGCTGACCTTGGCAACCTGTTGCTGGGCAGAATCTGACCTACTTTTTTGTGATTGGCTAAACTGATCTACCTTTTTGTGATTGGCTAATTCTACCTGTCTGTCTGTTTTGCCAGTTAACTGGGGTAGCAGCTGAGCTAGTATTGATACTCTCTCTCTATATATACATATGAATTATACTGACAGTCTTACTGCTCAAATGCAGGCTGGTGTGTGTGTGTGTGTGCGTGTGTGTGTGTGTGTGTGTGTGTGTGTGTACACACTGTGTTGTAGTGATTAGAGTTAGTGCATGTTGCTACTGCCTTGTGCTCTGTGTGCTACTCTCTGCTTACATCTACTGTTACACTTGATACTGACCAGTAAGATGTACTTAATACTGCCACAGTAAAAGTTACGTAGTGTTATATGATCAGGGTGACTTTTGAACACTGGAAATAAAACGTATACTCGTCCCGGCAGTAGCCCCGGGGCACTGAAAATTTCCCTGGAATTTTCTAGTTCTTTTTCTTCTTCCGCCGTTTTTCGGCGCGTAACTCCTCCCACAGCTTTGAGAAAACCCCGACAATATATACATCAAAACGTGCGGCTCGATCGGGAAAGAGGTGCTATGACTTTTGGTGTTGAAATTCCAAAGTTTCCCAAAGTTATTCCCAAAAAACCGGGAATATTTCTCCATTGAAAATGAATGGGATTTTTTTTTTAAAAGCACAAAAATTCACTTTTTTTCAGAGTCACCTAGTTCGCTCATACGTGCACATAGAAACGTCATTCAAACTTTAAAACGAAGGAAAATTTGTCCTCTCTGGAAAAATACCAAATTATTTTACATAACATGTAAACTTTTCAAACTGTGAGCAGTCAAACGAGGAGTGGAAATCACTTTTTCGTCAAAGTTAGAGTGGAAGCGGCAGTTAGTTAGAGTGTGAGAAGCAGTAATTCATAACCTTCATTTTTATTTTTAACTCGAGCTCACGGCCAAACCGTAAAAAGGAGACAAATAATTTTTGGTCAAAATGTAGACATAGGTGTTGGGATTCATAAAATGTGAAGTTGACAGGCGGGGTCTGCACAAAATTTAAACGGGGGGGCCGAGACCGGCGGCAATACCTGTCTCACTCCCCATTAAACCTAATGTAATCATCTTCTTTTTTCAAAAGAATCTCACTCTGTGTTCGCACTGAGCTTACTCGCTCATTTTAAGGAATATCTGAATAAAATAAACACTGTCAGAATCTGCCGGCTTCTGTGTCTCTCACGGTGTTTTCAGTTTTTGGACAGGAGTTACGGTTTTCTCACAGTTTGCAATTGTTCGGGACCTTGTCAGAAGCCAAATCCCTCAGAATTTTGAGACATTTTTCAAGGCAGATCCTGAAATCGCCGTAGCAACCGCAGGGCCTTAGCTGACCTTGGCAACCTGTCGCTGGGCAGAAACTGACCTACTTTTTTGTGATTGGCTGAACTGATCTACCTTTTTGTGATTGGCTAATTCTACCTGTCTGTCTGTTTTGCCAGTTAACTGAGAGAGCATGGTTGGTAGCTCGGCCGCGCTAGCGGCCGAAAGCTCTCAGCAATAGTATAGCTGATGACTTTGATTGACAGGTGACACTTGGTAGGGGGCGGGGTTTCACCGAACTCAGCAGGCATGCCCACAGAGGCTGATTTTTACACAAGTTTGAAGCCTAATTTCACATATTTGGCGATTTTTTAATCATTCACATTTGGCAACAACACACCTTTCTGTGGTATGTCAAACTCAGAACACACATTTATTTATTTATACTTACTTTACACTGACCTTAAGACTAATTATTATCTTAAGACTTAAGACTTATTACCGCCCACCACATTAACATATGGAAACAGACATAAAAAAATGTAGAACTAAATAAATAAATAAATGTGACTGTGTCAGGTCATTTGAATGGAGTGATTAATTAATTCATGTTTACTGTGGACAAAATATTGTATAGTTTTGTGTTGTAGGTCAAAACTAGGAGAAAAGTTGTTAATATTTGAGTGATATATTTATAGTATATTTATAAGTTTACAGGTAATATGTCTGATTTCATTTATGTGTCATTACTATCATGGGGGGGGGGATCTCATCAGCTGCCTATCTGTCTTCATCACCTGGAGACCTACAGCATCACCTCACCCTGTCTTCATCACCTAGAGACCTACAGCATCACCTCAGCCTGTCTTCATCACCTGGAGACCTACAGCATCACCTCACCCTGTCTGCATCACCTGGAGACCTACAGCATCACCTCACCCTGTCTTCATCACCTAGAGACCTACAGCATCACCTCACCCTGTCTTCATCACCTGGAGACCTACAGCATCACCTCACCCTGTCTTCATCACCTGGAGACCTACAGCATCACCTCACCCTGTCTTCATCACCTGGAGACCTACAGCATCACCTCACCCTGTCCAGGGTCAGCCAGCCTGGTGTTTCTGCCAGAGATGCAGATTCCCTCCATGAAGCACTTAGAGACAGAAGAGTAGTGATACCAAGCTGTTGTGTGTGGAGATCTGTCACTCACACTGTATTAAAATAAATATGGAAAATAACACGTGTGTTTGTAATAGAGTAAAATGACTATCTATGTATTATTATCAGTATAAAACAGAACAATCACAATATCAGTAGAAATAATAAACATGTACACAAACATATTTATAAATGACATAGTTAGTTAGTCTTATATAGTTAGATACTCAGTTGTTAGTTGAAGCTTGTTACTCTAAGTGTGTGACACAGAGGAGAGGAGGCATGACTGAAGGGAAATACATTTATTGAGGGGAATAGAAATGAGATATTGAACTGAGAGCTGGGGCAGGGGAACTGCTGTGAGGAGCAGGGTCCAGGTCTGAGGAGCAGGGCTACAGGTCTGAGTAGCAGGGCTACAGGTCTGAGGAGCAGGGTCCAGGCCTGAGGAGCAGGGCTACAGGTCTGAGTAGCAGGGCTACAGGTCTGAGGAGCAGGGTCCAGGCCTGAGGAGCAGGCTCCAGGTCTGAGGAGCAGGGTCCAGGTCTGAGGATCAGGGTCCAGGTCTGAGGAGCAGGGTCCAGGTCTGAGGAGCAGGGTCTGGGATGCCTTTAAAAAGAATAAATACAGAGCCATTATTAGTCTCATGTCATTGTTACTGGATAACTGAGAAGACTGATGTGATGCTACAGTAATGTGTAATGTTAAACATTCATATACAGTCACAATGTAACTGTGGAGAAAATAATAATAATAATAATAATAATAAAATAATAATAATAATAATAATAATAATAATAATAATAATAATAATAATATGAATAATAATCAATAACAATAATAATAAATAATAATAATATGAATAATAATAATAATGAATAATAATAATAATAATAACATAATAATAATAATAATAATAATCATAATAAAATAATAATAAATAATAATAATTATTATAAATAATAATAATAATAATAATAATAATGATGAATAATAATGATAATAATAATAATATAATAATATAATAGTAATAATAATAATAATAATAATAATAATATAATAACAACAACAACAATAATAATAAATAATAATAATAATAATAATAATGATGAATAATAATATAATAATAATAATAATATAATAATATAATAATAATAATATAATAATAATAATAATATAATAATAATAAATAATAATAATAATAATAATAATGATGAATAATAATGATAATAATAATAATAATATAATAATATAATAATAATAATAATATTAATAATAATAATAATAATAGAAAAAATGTGCTGATTTTATTTTAGTTTAGGAAATGAGCAGACCTTGATCTGAATGAAACAAACATCATATTATAGATACTGATAACATGCTGCTCTAAATCAAATCTGGGATGAATAGAGTCAATGTGTTTATCTGTGTATTAATCTGTTTATGTAATAAAACACAACGGAGTATAAACTAGCAGTAGTTAGTTGTTATGTCTTCATGTCTGTAAACAAACATATAACATATAGTACTGACTAACTAGACAGTGAGCTGAATGTCAGCAGGTAACGTTATAACACTTTATGTGAAGCAGCGCTGATGTTACTCACCTGTCCGGCAGAGCAGGCAGAGCAGCGTCTGCTGCCTTCACTCTCCGCTCCTACGCTGGGTATCCTCTGTCCCTCCCGAGTCTCCTCTGTCCTTCCCGGGTTTCCTCTGTCCCTTCTGCGGGTCTCCTCTGTCCCTCCGCCGTAATAAAATCACGCTGATGTGTCAGCTGATGTGTGTGTGTGTGTGTGTGTGTGTGTGTGTGTGTGTGTGTGTGTTTGTGTTGTGTTAATACACACTGTATTGTGCTATCACAGAGTATATGTGAAGTGTAAAGTGATGTAGTGTAGTGCTTAGAGTTAGTGCATGTTGCTACTCTCTGCTTACATCTACTGTTACACTTGATACTGACCAGTAAGATGTTCTTAATACTGCCACAGTAAAAGTTACTTAGTGTTATATGATCAGGGTGACTTTTGAACACTGGAAATAAATCATGTACTCGTCCCGGCAGTAGCCCCGTGGCACTCAAAATTTCCCTGGAATTTTCTAGTGTTTACTTTACAATTCTCTTTTGCCAAATTTCGGCGCGTAACTCCTCCCGCAGCTTTGAGGAAACCTCGACAATATATACATCAAAATTATATGTTAATGTTGAAATTCCAAAGTTTCCCAAAGTTATTCCCAAAACAATATCGGCATAATTCTCCATTGGAAATGAATGGGAATTTCTTTTTGAACAAAAAAATTCTTCTTTTTTCAGAATCACCTAGCTCTCTCATACTTGCACATAGAAATGTGATTCAGACTTTAAAACAGAGGAAAACTTGTGCTCTCTTCACAACATTAAACTGTTTTAACATAACCTGTAAACTTTTCAAAGTATGAGCAGTCAAACGAGGAGTGGAAATCACTTTTTCTTCAAAGTTAAGAGTGGAAGCGGCAGTTATTGACACTCTTACTGCTCAAATGCAGGCCAGGCAGGTGTGTGTGTGTGTGTGTGTGTGTGTGTGTGTGTGTGTGTGTGTTTTGTACACACTATGTAGTGTGCTAACATTATATGTGAAGTGTAAAGTGCTGTAGTGTCGTGCATAGAGTTAGTGCATGTTGCTCCTGCCTTGTGCTCTGTGTGCTACTCTCTGCTGTACTCGTCCCGGCAGTAGCCCCGTGGCACTCAAAATTTCCCTGGAATTTTCTAGTGTTTACTTTACAATTCTCTTTTGCCATATTTCGGTGCGTAACTCCTCCCGCAGCTTTGAGAAAACCCCGACAATATATACATCAAAACGTGCGGCTCGATCGGGGGATGGGTGCTATGACTTTTGGTGTTGAAATTCCTATTTTTCCCAAAGTTATTCCCAAAACAAAATAGGCATGATTCTCCATTGGAAATGAATGGGAATTTCTTTTTGAACACAAAATTTCATCTTTTTTCAGAATCACCTAGCTCTCTCATACCTGCACATAGAAATGTGATTCAAACTTTAAAACGGAGGAAAACTTGTGCTCTCTCCAAAACACTAAACTGTTTTTACATAACATGTAAACTTTTCAAACTATGAGCAGTCCAACGAGGAGTGGAAGTCACTTTTTCTTCAAAGTTAGAGTGGAAGCGGCAGTTATTGACACTCTTACTGCTCAAATGCAGGCCAGGCAGGTATGGTGTGTGTGTGTGTGTGTGTGTTTGTACACACTATATCATCATAGAGTTAGTGCATGTTGCTACTCTCTGCTGTACTCGTCCCGGCAGTAGCCCCGTGGCACTCAAAATTTCCCTGGAATTTTCTAGTGTTTACTTTACAATTCTCTTTTGCCAAATTTCGGCGCGTAACTCCTCCCACAGTTTTGAGAAAACCCCGACAATATATACATCAAAACGTGCGGCTCGATCGGGGGAGGGGTGCTATGACTTTTGGTGTTGAAATTCCAATTTTTCACAAAGTTATTCCCAAAACAAAACAGGCATGATCCTCCATTGGAAATGAATGGGAATTTCTTTTTAAACACAAAATTTCATCTTTTTTCAGAATCACCTAGCTCTCTCATACTTGCACATAGAAATGTGATTCAAACTTTAAAACGGAGGAAAACTTGTGCTCTCTCCAAAACACTAAACTGTTTTAACATAACATGTAAACTTTTAAAAGTATGAGCAGTCAAACGAGGAGTGGAAGTCAATTTTTCTTGAAAGTTAGAGTGGAAGCGTCAGTTATTGACAGTCTTACTGCTCAAATGCAGGCCAGGCAGGTGTGTGTGTGTGTGTGTGTGTGTGTGTGTGTGTGTGTCTTTGTGTGTCTTTGTGTGTGAGTGTTTGTACACACTATATTATGTGCTAATACAGGGTATGTGTGAAGCGTCAAATGCTGTAGTGTCGTGCATACAGTTAGTGCATGTTGCTACTGCCTTGTGCTCTGTGTGCTACTGTTACACTTGATACTGACCAGTAAGATGTACTTAATACTGCCACAGTAAAAGTTACTTAGTATTACATGATCAGGGTGACTTTTGAACACTGGAAATAAATCATGTATTCGTCCCGGCAGTAGCCCCGTGGCACTCAAAATTTCCCTGGAATTTTCTAGTGTTTACTTTACAATTCTCTTTTGCCATATTTCGGCGCGTAACTCCTCCCGCAGCTTTGAGAAAACCCCGACAATATATACATCAAAACGTGCGGCTCGATCGGGGGATGGGTGCTATGACTTTTGGTGTTGAAATTCCAATTTTTCCCAAAGTTATTCCCAAAACAAAATAGGCATGATTCTCCATTGGAAATGAATGGGAATTTCTTTTTGAACACAAAATTTCATCTTTTTCAGAATCACCTAGCTCTCTCATACCTGCACATAGAAATGTGATTCAAACTTTAAAACGGAGGAAAACTTGTGCTCTCTCCAAAACACTAAACTGTTTTTACATAACATGTAAACTTTTCAAACTATGAGCAGTCAAACGAGGAGTGGAAATCACTTTTTTTTCAAAGTTAGAGTGGAAGCGTCAGTTATTGACAGTCTTACTGCTCAAATGCAGGCCAGGCAGGTGTGTGTGTGTCTTTGTGTGTGTCTTTGTGTGTGAGTGTTTGTACACACTATGTTGTGTGCTAATACAGGGTATGTGTGAAGCGTCAAGTGCTGTAGTGTAGTGCTTAGAGTTAGTGCATGTTGCTACTGCCTTGTGCTCTGTGTGCTACTCTCTGCTGTACTCGTCCCGGCAGTAGCCCCGTGGCACTCAAAATTTCCCTGTAATTTTCTAGTGTTTACTTTACAATTCTCTTTTGCCATATTTCGGCGCGTAACTCCTCCCGCAGCTTTGAGAAAACCCCAACAATATAAACATCAAAACGTGCGGCTCGATCGGGGGAGGGGTGCTATGACTTTTGGTGTTGAAATTCCAATTTTTCCCAAAGTTATTCCCAAAACAAAATCGTCATGATTCTCCATTGGAAATGAATGGGAATTTCTTTTTAATCACAAAATTTCATCTTTTTTCAGAATCACCTAGCTCTCTTATACTTGCACATAGAAATGTGATTCAAACTTTAAAACGAAGGAAAACTTGTGCTCTCTTCACAACACTAAACTGTTTTAACATAACATGTAAACTCTTCAAACTATGAGCAGTCAAACGAGGAGTGGAAATCACTTTTTCTTCAAAGTTAGAGTGGAAGCGGCAGTTATTGACAGTCTTACTGCTCAAATGCAGGCCAGGCAGGTGTGTGTGTCTGTGTGTGTGTGTGTGTGTGTGTGTGTGTGTGTGTGTGTGTGTGTGTGTGCTGTAGTGTCGTGCATAGAGTCAGTGCATGTTGCTACTGCCTTGTGCTCTGTGTGCTACTCTCTGCTTACATCTACTGTTACACTTGATACTGAACAGTAAGATGTACTTAATACTGCCACAGTAAAAGTTACTTAGTGTTATATGATCAGGGTGACTTTTGAACACTGGAAATAAATCATGTACTCGTCCCGGCAGTAGCCCCGTGGCACTCAAAATTTCCCTGGAATTTTCTAGTTAGTGCCACGGGGTTCAAGCCCCGAGGCATTCCACTCCAACTATTAATCTTCTCCATACTTATTAGTGCCACGGGGTTCAAGCCCCGAGGCATTCCACTCCAGAAGCTGGAGAGGAATGCCTCGGGCGAAGCCCGAGGCAACTATTAATCTTCTCCATACTTAATATTATTATTCTTCTTACATCTTCTTCCGCCGTTTTTCGGCGCGTAACTCCTCCCGCAGCTTTGAGAAAACCCCGACAATATATACATCAAAACGTGCGTCTCGATCGGGGGATGGGTGCTATGACTTTTGGTGTTGAAATTCCAAAGTTTCCCAAAGTTATTCCCAAAAAAACGGGAATATTTCTCCATTGAAAATGAATGGGAATTTTTTGAAAAACCCCAAAAATTTCACCTTTTTTCAGAGTCACATAGCTCTCCCATACGTGCACGTAGAAACGTCATTCAAACTTTAAAACGGAGGAAAACTTGTCCTCTCTGGAGAAATACAAACTGTTTTAACATAACATGTAAACTTTTCAAACTGTGAGCAGTCAAACGAGGAGTGGAAATCACTTTTTCGTCAAAGTTAGAGTGGAAGCGGCAGTTAGCTAGAGTGTGAGAAGCAGTAAACCATAACCTTAAAGTTTATTTTTAACTCGAGCTCACGGCCAAACCGTAAAAAGGAGACAAATAATTTTTGGTCAAAATGTAGACATAGGTGTTGGGATTCATATAATGTGACTTTGACAGGCGGGGTCTGTACAAAATTTAAACGGGGGGGCCGAGACCGGCGGCAATCCCTGTCTCGCTCCCCATTAAACCTAATGTAACCGTCTTCTCTTTTCAAAAGAATCTCACTCTGTGTTCGCACTGAGCTTACTCGCTCATTTTAAGGAATATCTGAATAAAATAAACACTGTCAGAATCTTCCGGCTTCTGTGTCTCTCACGGTGTTTTCGGTTTTTGGACAGGAGTTACGGTTTTCTCACAGTTTGCAATTGTTCGGAACCTTGTCAGAAGCCAAATTCTGGGGCATTTTCAGAATTCTTTCCAAGCAGATCCTGAAATCGCCGTAGCAACCGCAGGGCCTTAGCTGACCTTGGCAACCTGTTGCTGGGCAGAATCTGACCTACTTTTTTGTGATTGGCTAAACTGATCTACCTTTTTGTGATTGGCTAATTCTACCTGTCTGTCTGTTTTGCCAGTTAACTGGGGTAGCAGCCGAGCTAGTATTGATACTCTCTCTATATATATACATATGAATTATACTGACAGTCTTACTGCTCAAATGCAGGCTGGTGTGTGTGTGTGTGTGTGTGTGTGTGTGTGTGTGTGTGTGTGTGTGTACACACTGTGTTGTAGTGCTTAGAGTTAGTGCATGTTGCTACTGCCTTGTGCTCTGTGTGCTACTCTCTGCTTACATCTACTGTTACACTTGATACTGACTAGTAAGATGTACTTAATACTGCCACAGTAAAAGTTACTTAGTGTTATATGATTACTTTACAATTCTCTTTTGCCAAATTTCGGCGCGTAACTCCTCCCACAGCTTTGAGAAAACCCCGACAATATATACATCAAAACGTGCGGCTCGATCGGGGGAGGGGTGCTATGACTTTTGGTGTTGAAATTCCTATTTTTCCCAAAGTTATTCCCAAAACAAAATAGGCATAATTCTCCATTGGAAATGAATGGGAATTTCTTTTTAATCACAAAATTTCATCTTTTTTCAGAGTCACCTAGCTCTCTTATACTTGCACATAGAAATGTGATTCAAACTTTAAAACGAAGGAAAACTTGTGCTCTCTTCACAACACTAAACTGTTTTAACATAACATTTAAACTTTTCAAACTATGAGCAGTCAAACGAGGAGTGGAAATCACTTTTTCTTCAAAGTTAGAGTGGAAGCGTCAGTTATTGACAGTCTTACTGCTCAAATGCAGGCCAGGCAGGTATGGTGTGTGTGTGTGTGTGTGTGTGTGTGTGTGTGTGTGTGTGCTGTAGTGTCGTGCATAGAGTTAGTGCATGTTGCTCCTGCCTTGTGCTCTGTGTGCTACTCTCTGCTGTACTCATCCCGGCAGTAGCCCCGTGGAACTCAAAATTTCCCTGGAATTTTCTAGTTAGTGCCACGGGGTTCAAGCTCCGAGGCCTTCCACTCCAGAAGCTGGAGAGGAAGGCCTCGGGGCAAAGCCCCGAGGCAACTATTAATCTTCTCCATACTTAATATTTTTCTTCTTATTCTTCTTCCGCCGTTTTTCGGCGCGTAACTCCTCCCGCAGCTTTGAGAAAACCCCGACAATATATACATCAAAACGTGCGGCTCGATCGGGGGATGGGTGCTATGACTTTTGGTGTTGAAATTCCAAAGTTTCCCAACGTTATTCCCAAAAAACCGGGAATATTTCTCCATTGGAAATGAATGGGAATTTTTTGAAAAACCCCAAAAATTTCACCTTTTTTCAGAGTCACATAGCTCTCCCATACGTGCAGGTAGAAACGTCATTCAAACTTTAAAACGGAGGAAAACTTGTCCTCTCTGGAAAAATACAAACTATTGTAACATAACATGTAAACTTTTCAAACTATGATCAGTCAAACGAGGAGTGGAAATCACTTTTTCGTCAAAGTTAGAGTGGAAGCGGCAGTTAGTTAGAGTGTGAGAAGCAGTAATTCATAACCTTCATTTTTATTTTTAACTCGAGCTCACGGCCAAACCGTAAAAAGGAGACAAATCATTTTTGGTCAAAATGTAGACATAGGTGTTGGGATTCATAAAATGTGAAGTTGACAGGCGGGGTCTGCACAAAATTTAAACGGGGGGGCCGAGACCGGCGGCAATACCTGTCTCACTCCCCATTAAACCTAATGTAATCATCTTCTTTTTTCAAAAGAATCTCACTCTGTGTTCACACTGAGCTTACTCGCTCATTTTAAGGAATATGTGAATAAAATAAAAACTGTCAGAATCTGCCGGCTTCTGTGTCTCTCACGGTGTTTTCGGTTTTTGGACAGGAGTTACGGTTTTCTCACAGTTTGCAATTGTTCGGGACCTTGTCAGAAGCCAAATCCCTCAGAATTTTGAGACATTTTTCAAGGCAGATCCTGAAATCGCCGTAGCAACCGCAGGGCCTTAGCTGACCTTGGCAACCTGTCGCTGGGCAGAAACTGACCTACTTTTTTGTGATTGGCTGAACTGATCTACCTTTTTGTGATTGGCTAATTCTACCTGTCTGTCTGTTTTGCCAGTTAACTGGGGTAGCAGCCGAGCTAGTATTGATACTCTCTCTCTATATATACATATGAATTATACTGACAGTCTTACTGCTCAAATGCAGGCTGGTGTGTGTGTGTGTGTGTGTGTGTGTGTGTGTGTGTGTGTGTGTGTGTGTGTGTGTACACACTGTGTTGTAGTGCTTAGAGTTAGTGCATGTTGCTACTGCCTTGTGCTCTGTGTGCTACTCTCTGCTTACATCTACTGTTACACTTGATACTGACTAGTAAGATGTACTTAATACTGCCACAGTAAAAGTTACTTAGTGTTATATGATTACTTTACAATTCTCTTTTGCCAAATTTCGGCGCGTAACTCCTCCCACAGCTTTGAGAAAACCCCGACAATATATACATCAAAACGTGCGGCTCGATCGGGGGAGGGGTGCTATGACTTTTGGTGTTGAAATTCCTATTTTTCCCAAAGTTATTCCCAAAACAAAATAGGCATAATTCTCCATTGGAAATGAATGGGAATTTCTTTTTAATCACAACATTTCATCTTTTTTCAGAGTCACCTAGCTCTCTTATACTTGCACATAGAAATGTGATTCAAACTTTAAAACGAAGGAAAACTTGTGCTCTCTTCACAACACTAAACTGTTTTAACATAACATTTAAACTTTTCAAACTATGAGCAGTCAAACGAGGAGTGGAAATCACTTTTTCTTCAAAGTTAGAGTGGAAGCGGCAGTTATTGACAGTCTTACTGCTCAAATGCAGGCCAGGCAGGTATGGTGTGTGTGTGTGTGTGTGTGTGTGTGTGTGTGTGTGCTGTAGTGTCATGCATAGAGTCAGTGCATGTTGCTACTGCCTTGTGCTCTGTGTGCTACTCTCTGCTTACATCTACTGTTACACTTGATACTGACCAGTAAGATGTACATAATACTGCCACAGTAAAAGTTACTTAGTGTTATATGATCAGGGTGACTTTTGAACACTGGAAATAAATTGTGTACTCGTCCCGGCAGTAGCCCTGTGGCACTCAAAATTTCCCTGGAATTTTCTAGTGTTTACTTTACAATTCTCTTTTGCCATATTTCGGCGCGTAACTCGTCCCGCAGCTTTGAGAAAACCCCAACAATATATACATCAAAACGTGCGGCTCAATCGGGGGAGGGGTGCTATGACTTTTGGTGTTGAAATTCCAAAGTTTCCCAAAGTTATTCCCAAAACAAAATAGGCATGATTCTCCATTGGAAATGAATGGGAATTTCTTTTTGAACACAAAATTTCATCTTTTTTCAGAATCACCTAGCTCTCTCATACTTGCACATAGAAATGTGATTCAAACTTTAAAACGAAGGAAGACTTGTGCTCTCTTCACAACACTAAACTGTTTTTACATAGCATGTAAACTTTTCAAACTATGAGCAGTCAAACGAGGAGTGGAAATCACTTTTTCTTCAAAGTTAGAGTGGAAGTGTCAGTTATTGACACTCTTACTGCTCAAATGCAGGCCAGGCAGGTATGGTGTGTGTGTGTGTGTGTGTGTGTGTGTGCTGTAGTGTCGTGCATAGAGTTAGTGCATGTTCCTACTGCCTTGTGCTCTGTGTTCTACTCTTTGCTGTACTCGTCCCGGCAGTAGCCCCGTGGCACTCAAAATTTCCCTGGAATTTTCTAGTGTTTACTTTACAATTCTCTTTTGCCATATTTCGGCGCCTAACTCCTCCCGCAGCTTTGAGAAAACCCCGACAATATATACATCAAAACGTGCGGCTCGATCGGGAAAGAGGTGCTATGACTTTTGGTGTTGAAATTCCAATTTTTCCCAAAGTTATTCCTAAAACAAAATAGGCATAATTCTCCATTGGAAATGAATGGGAATTTCTTTTTGAACACAAAATTTCATCTTTTTTCAGAGTCACCTAGCTCTCTTATACTTGCACATAGAAATGTGATTCAAACTTTAAAACGAAGGAAAACTTGTGCTCTCTCCAAAACACTAAACTGTTTTAACATAACATGTAAACTTTTCAAACTATGAGCAGTCAAACGAGGAGTGGAAATCACTTTTTCTTCAAAGTTAGAGTGGGAAGCGTCAGTTATTGACAGTCTTACAGCTCAAATACAGGCCAGGCAGGTATGGTGTGTGTGTGTGTGTGTGTGTGCTGTAGTGTCGTGCATACAGTTAGTGCATATTCCTACTGCCTTGTGCTCTGTGTGCTACTCTCTGCTGTACTCGTCCCGGCAGTAGCCCCGTGGCACTCAAAATTTCCCTGGAATTTTCTAGTGTTTACTTTACAATTCTCTTTTGCCATATTTCGGCGCGTAACTCCTCCCACAGTTTTGAGAAAACCCCGACAATATATACATCAAAACCTGCGGCTTGATCAGGGGAGGGGTGCTATGACTTTTGGTGTTAAAATTCCAATTTTTCCCAAAGTTATTCCCAAAACAAAACAGGCATGATTCTCCATTGGAAATGAATGGGAATTTCTTTTTGAACACAAAATTTCATCTTTTTTCAGAATCACCTAGCTCTCTTATACCTGCACATAGAAATGTGATTCAAACTTTAAAACGAAGGAAAACATGTGCTCTCTTCAGAACACTAAACTGTTTTAACATAACATGTAAACTTTTCAAACTATGAGCAGTCAAACGAGGAGTGGAAATCACTTTTTCTTCAAAGTTAGAGTGGAAGTGTCAGTTATTGACACTCTTACTGCTCAAATGCAGGCCAGGCAGGTGTGTGTGTGTGTGTGTGTATGTCTTTGTACACACTATGTTGTGTGCTAATACAGGGTATGTGTGAAGCGTCAAGTGCTGTAGTGTCGTGCATAGAGTTATTCCATGTTCCTACTCTCTGCTGTACTCGTCCCGGCAGTAGCCCCGTGGCACTCAAAATTTCCCTGGAATTTTCTAGTGTTTACTTTACAATTCTCTTTTGCCAAATTTCGGCGCGTAACTCCTCCCACAGTTTTGAGAAAACCCCAACAATATATACATCAAAACGTGCGGCTCGATCGGGGGAGGGGTGCTATGACTTTTGGTGTTGAAATTCCTATTTTTCCCAAAGTTATTCCCAAAACAAAATAGGCATAATTCTCCATTGGAAATGAATGGGAATTTCTTTTTAATCACAACATTTCATCTTTTTTCAGAGTCACCTAGCTCTCTTATACTTGCACATAGAAATGTGATTCAAACTTTAAAACGAAGGAAAACTTGTGCTCTCTTCACAACACTAAACTGTTTTAACATAACATTTAAACTTTTCAAACTATGAGCAGTCAAACGAGGAGTGGAAATCACTTTTTCTTCAAAGTTAGAGTGGAAGCGGCAGTTATTGACAGTCTTACTGCTCAAATGCAGGCCAGGCAGGTATGGTGTGTGTGTGTGTGTGTGTGTGTGTGTGTGTGTGTGCTGTAGTGTCATGCATAGAGTCAGTGCATGTTGCTACTGCCTTGTGCTCTGTGTGCTACTCTCTGCTTACATCTACTGTTACACTTGATACTGACCAGTAAGATGTACATAATACTGCCACAGTAAAAGTTACTTAGTGTTATATGATCAGGGTGACTTTTGAACACTGGAAATAAATTGTGTACTCGTCCCGGCAGTAGCCCTGTGGCACTCAAAATTTCCCTGGAATTTTCTAGTGTTTACTTTACAATTCTCTTTTGCCATATTTCGGCGCGTAACTCGTCCCGCAGCTTTGAGAAAACCCCAACAATATATACATCAAAACGTGCGGCTCAATCGGGGGAGGGGTGCTATGACTTTTGGTGTTGAAATTCCAAAGTTTCCCAAAGTTATTCCCAAAACAAAATAGGCATGATTCTCCATTGGAAATGAATGGGAATTTCTTTTTGAACACAAAATTTCATCTTTTTTCAGAATCACCTAGCTCTCTCATACTTGCACATAGAAATGTGATTCAAACTTTAAAACGAAGGAAGACTTGTGCTCTCTTCACAACACTAAACTGTTTTTACATAGCATGTAAACTTTTCAAACTATGAGCAGTCAAACGAGGAGTGGAAATCACTTTTTCTTCAAAGTTAGAGTGGAAGTGTCAGTTATTGACACTCTTACTGCTCAAATGCAGGCCAGGCAGGTATGGTGTGTGTGTGTGTGTGTGTGTGTGTGTGCTGTAGTGTCGTGCATAGAGTTAGTGCATGTTCCTACTGCCTTGTGCTCTGTGTTCTACTCTTTGCTGTACTCGTCCCGGCAGTAGCCCCGTGGCACTCAAAATTTCCCTGGAATTTTCTAGTGTTTACTTTACAATTCTCTTTTGCCATATTTCGGCGCCTAACTCCTCCCGCAGCTTTGAGAAAACCCCGACAATATATACATCAAAACGTGCGGCTCGATCGGGAAAGAGGTGCTATGACTTTTGGTGTTGAAATTCCAATTTTTCCCAAAGTTATTCCTAAAACAAAATAGGCATAATTCTCCATTGGAAATGAATGGGAATTTCTTTTTGAACACAAAATTTCATCTTTTTTCAGAGTCACCTAGCTCTCTTATACTTGCACATAGAAATGTGATTCAAACTTTAAAACGAAGGAAAACTTGTGCTCTCTCCAAAACACTAAACTGTTTTAACATAACATGTAAACTTTTCAAACTATGAGCAGTCAAACGAGGAGTGGAAATCACTTTTTCTTCAAAGTTAGAGTGGGAAGCGTCAGTTATTGACAGTCTTACAGCTCAAATACAGGCCAGGCAGGTATGGTGTGTGTGTGTGTGTGTGTGTGCTGTAGTGTCGTGCATACAGTTAGTGCATATTCCTACTGCCTTGTGCTCTGTGTGCTACTCTCTGCTGTACTCGTCCCGGCAGTAGCCCCGTGGCACTCAAAATTTCCCTGGAATTTTCTAGTGTTTACTTTACAATTCTCTTTTGCCATATTTCGGCGCGTAACTCCTCCCACAGTTTTGAGAAAACCCCGACAATATATACATCAAAACCTGCGGCTTGATCAGGGGAGGGGTGCTATGACTTTTGGTGTTAAAATTCCAATTTTTCCCAAAGTTATTCCCAAAACAAAACAGGCATGATTCTCCATTGGAAATGAATGGGAATTTCTTTTTGAACACAAAATTTCATCTTTTTTCAGAATCACCTAGCTCTCTTATACCTGCACATAGAAATGTGATTCAAACTTTAAAACGAAGGAAAACATGTGCTCTCTTCAGAACACTAAACTGTTTTAACATAACATGTAAACTTTTCAAACTATGAGCAGTCAAACGAGGAGTGGAAATCACTTTTTCTTCAAAGTTAGAGTGGAAGTGTCAGTTATTGACACTCTTACTGCTCAAATGCAGGCCAGGCAGGTGTGTGTGTGTGTGTGTGTATGTCTTTGTACACACTATGTTGTGTGCTAATACAGGGTATGTGTGAAGCGTCAAGTGCTGTAGTGTCGTGCATAGAGTTATTCCATGTTCCTACTCTCTGCTGTACTCGTCCCGGCAGTAGCCCCGTGGCACTCAAAATTTCCCTGGAATTTTCTAGTGTTTACTTTACAATTCTCTTTTGCCAAATTTCGGCGCGTAACTCCTCCCACAGTTTTGAGAAAACCCCAACAATATATACATCAAAACGTGCGGCTCGATCGGGGGAGGGGTGCTATGACTTTTGGTGTTGAAATTCCTATTTTTCCCAAAGTTATTCCCAAAACAAAATAGGCATAATTCTCCATTGGAAATGAATGGGAATTTCTTTTTAATCACAACATTTCATCTTTTTTCAGAGTCACCTAGCTCTCTTATACTTGCACATAGAAATGTGATTCAAACTTTAAAACGAAGGAAAACTTGTGCTCTCTTCACAACACTAAACTGTTTTAACATAACATTTAAACTTTTCAAACTATGAGCAGTCAAACGAGGAGTGGAAATCACTTTTTCTTCAAAGTTAGAGTGGAAGCGGCAGTTATTGACAGTCTTACTGCTCAAATGCAGGCCAGGCAGGTATGGTGTGTGTGTGTGTGTGTGTGTGTGTGTGTGTGTGTGCTGTAGTGTCATGCATAGAGTCAGTGCATGTTGCTACTGCCTTGTGCTCTGTGTGCTACTCTCTGCTTACATCTACTGTTACACTTGATACTGACCAGTAAGATGTACATAATACTGCCACAGTAAAAGTTACTTAGTGTTATATGATCAGGGTGACTTTTGAACACTGGAAATAAATTGTGTACTCGTCCCGGCAGTAGCCCTGTGGCACTCAAAATTTCCCTGGAATTTTCTAGTGTTTACTTTACAATTCTCTTTTGCCATATTTCGGCGCGTAACTCGTCCCGCAGCTTTGAGAAAACCCCAACAATATATACATCAAAACGTGCGGCTCAATCGGGGGAGGGGTGCTATGACTTTTGGTGTTGAAATTCCAAAGTTTCCCAAAGTTATTCCCAAAACAAAATAGGCATGATTCTCCATTGGAAATGAATGGGAATTTCTTTTTGAACACAAAATTTCATCTTTTTTCAGAATCACCTAGCTCTCTCATACTTGCACATAGAAATGTGATTCAAACTTTAAAACGAAGGAAGACTTGTGCTCTCTTCACAACACTAAACTGTTTTTACATAGCATGTAAACTTTTCAAACTATGAGCAGTCAAACGAGGAGTGGAAATCACTTTTTCTTCAAAGTTAGAGTGGAAGTGTCAGTTATTGACACTCTTACTGCTCAAATGCAGGCCAGGCAGGTATGGTGTGTGTGTGTGTGTGTGTGTGTGTGTGCTGTAGTGTCGTGCATAGAGTTAGTGCATGTTCCTACTGCCTTGTGCTCTGTGTTCTACTCTTTGCTGTACTCGTCCCGGCAGTAGCCCCGTGGCACTCAAAATTTCCCTGGAATTTTCTAGTGTTTACTTTACAATTCTCTTTTGCCATATTTCGGCGCCTAACTCCTCCCGCAGCTTTGAGAAAACCCCGACAATATATACATCAAAACGTGCGGCTCGATCGGGAAAGAGGTGCTATGACTTTTGGTGTTGAAATTCCAATTTTTCCCAAAGTTATTCCTAAAACAAAATAGGCATAATTCTCCATTGGAAATGAATGGGAATTTCTTTTTGAACACAAAATTTCATCTTT
Organism: Scomber japonicus; assembly: GCF_027409825.1. Lineage (NCBI taxonomy): Eukaryota > Metazoa > Chordata > Actinopteri > Scombriformes > Scombridae > Scomber > Scomber japonicus. Next base: position 3,879,551 of record NC_070584.1, on the reverse strand, counting down.
TTTCAGAGTCACCTAGCTCTCTTATACTTGCACATAGAAATGTGATTCAAACTTTAAAACGAAGGAAAACTTGTGCTCTCTCCAAAACACTAAACTGTTTTAACATAACATGTAAACTTTTCAAACTATGAGCAGTCAAACGAGGAGTGGAAATCACTTTTTCTTCAAAGTTAGAGTGGGAAGCGTCAGTTATTGACAGTCTTACAGCTCAAATACAGGCCAGGCAGGTATGGTGTGTGTGTGTGTGTGTGTGTGCTGTAGTGTCGTGCATACAGTTAGTGCATATTCCTACTGCCTTGTGCTCTGTGTGCTACTCTCTGCTGTACTCGTCCCGGCAGTAGCCCCGTGGCACTCAAAATTTCCCTGGAATTTTCTAGTGTTTACTTTACAATTCTCTTTTGCCATATTTCGGCGCGTAACTCCTCCCACAGTTTTGAGAAAACCCCGACAATATATACATCAAAACCTGCGGCTTGATCAGGGGAGGGGTGCTATGACTTTTGGTGTTAAAATTCCAATTTTTCCCAAAGTTATTCCCAAAACAAAACAGGCATGATTCTCCATTGGAAATGAATGGGAATTTCTTTTTGAACACAAAATTTCATCTTTTTTCAGAATCACCTAGCTCTCTTATACCTGCACATAGAAATGTGATTCAAACTTTAAAACGAAGGAAAACATGTGCTCTCTTCAGAACACTAAACTGTTTTAACATAACATGTAAACTTTTCAAACTATGAGCAGTCAAACGAGGAGTGGAAATCACTTTTTCTTCAAAGTTAGAGTGGAAGTGTCAGTTATTGACACTCTTACTGCTCAAATGCAGGCCAGGCAGGTGTGTGTGTGTGTGTGTGTATGTCTTTGTACACACTATGTTGTGTGCTAATACAGGGTATGTGTGAAGCGTCAAGTGCTGTAGTGTCGTGCATAGAGTTATTCCATGTTCCTACTCTCTGCTGTACTCGTCCCGGCAGTAGCCCCGTGGCACTCAAAATTTCCCTGGAATTTTCTAGTGTTTACTTTACAATTCTCTTTTGCCAAATTTCGGCGCGTAACTCCTCCCACAGTTTTGAGAAAACCCCAACAATATATACATCAAAACGTGCGGCTCGATCGGGGGAGGGGTGCTATGACTTTTGGTGTTGAAATTCCAAATTTTCCCAAAGTTATTCCCAAAACAAAATCGTCATGATTTTCCATAGGAAAAGAAAGGGAATTTCTTTTTAAACACAAAATTTCAACTTTTTTCAGAGTCACCTAGCTCTCTCATACCTGCACATAGAAATGTGATTCAAACTTTAAAACGAAGGAAAACTTGTGCTCTCTTCACAACACTAAACTGTTTTAACATAACATGTAAACTTTTAAAAGTATGATCGGTCAAACGAGGAGTGGAAGTCAATTTTTCTTGAAAGTTAGAGTGGAAACATCAGTTATTGACACTCTTACTGCTCAAATGCAGGCCAGGCAGGTGTGTGTGTGTGTGTGTCTTTGTACACACTATGTTGTGTGCTAATACAGGGTATGTGTGAAGCGTCAAGTGCTGTAGTGTCGTGCATAGAGTTAATGCATGTTCCTACTCTCTGCTCTACTCGTCCCGGCAGTAACCCCGTGGCACTCAAAATTTCCCTGGAATTTTCTAGTGTTTACTTTACAATTCTCTTTTGCCATATTTCGGCGCGTAACTCCTCCCGCAGCTTTGAGAAAACCCCAACAATATATACATCAAAACGTGCGGCTCGATCGGGAAAGAGGTGCTATGACTTTTGGTGTTGAAATTCCAATTTTTCCCAAAGTTATTCCTAAAACAAAATAGGCATGATTCTCCATTGAAAATGAATGGGAATTTCTTTTTAAACACAAAATTTCAACTTTTTTTGGAGTCACCTAGCTCTCTTATACCTGCACATAGAAATGTGATTCAAACTTTAAAAAGAAGGAAGACTTGTGCTCTCTACACAACACTAAACTGTTTTTACATAGCATGTAAACTTTTCAAACTATGAGCAGTCAAACGAGGAGTGGAAATCATTTTTTCTTGAACGTTAGAGTGGAAGTGTCAGTTATTGACACTCTTACTGCTCAAATGCAGGCCAGGCAGGTATGTGTGTGTGTGTGTGTCTGTGTGTGTGTGTGTGTGAGTGTTTGTACACACTATACAAGTGCTGTAGTGTCGTGCATAGAGTTAGTGCATGTTGCTACTGCCTTGTGCTCTGTGTGCTAGTCTCTGCTGCACTCGTGTTTACTTTACAATTCTCTTTTGCCAAATTTCGGCGCGTAACTCCTCCCACAGTTTTGAGAAAACCCCGACAATATATACCTCAAAACCTGCGGCTTGATCAGGGGAGGGGTGCTATGACTTTTGGTGTTAAAATTCCAATTTTTCCCAAAGTTATTCCCAAAACAAAACAGGCATGATTCTCCATTGGAAATGAATGGGAATTTCTTTTTGAACACAAAATTTCATCTTTTTTCAGAGTCACCTAGCTCTCTTATACCTGCACATAGAAATGTGATTCAAACTTTAAAATGAAGGAAAACATGTGCTCTCTTCACTAAACACTAAACTGTTTTAACATAACATGTAAACTTTTCAAACTATGAGCAGTCAAACGAGGAGTGGAAATCACTTTTTCTTCAAAGTTAGAGTGGAAGCGGCAGTTAGCTAGAGTGTGAGAAGCAGTAAACCATAACCTTAATTTTTATTTTTAACTCGAGCTCACGGCCAAACCGTAAAAAGGAGACAAATAATTTTTTGTCAAAATGTAGACATAGGTGTTGGGATTCATAAAATGTGACTTTGACAGGCGGGATCTGCACAAAATTTAAACGGGGGGGCCGAGACCGGCGGCAATACCTGTCTCGCTCCCCATTAAACCTAATGTAATCGTCTTCTTATTTCAAAAGAATCTCACTCTGTGTTCGCACTGAGCTTACTCGCTCATTTTAAGGAATATCTGAATAAAATAAACACTGTCAGAATCTGCCGGCTTCTGTGTCTCTCACGGTGTTTTCGGTTTTTGGACACAGTTTGCAATTGTTCGGGACCTTGTCAGAAGCCAAATCCTTTAGAATTTTGAGACATTTTTCAAGGCAGATCCTGAAATCGCCATAGCAACCGCAGGGCCTTAGCTGACCTTGGCAACCTGTTGCTGGGCAGAATCTGACCTACTTTTTTGTGATTGGCTAAACTGATCTACCTTTTTGTGATTGGCTAATTCTACCTGTCTGTCTGTTTTGCCAGTTAACTGGGGTAGCAGCCGAGCTAGTATTGATACTCTCTCTCTATATATACATATGAATTATACTGACAGTCTTACTGCTCAAATGCAGGCTGGTGTGTGTGTGTGTGTGTGTGTGTGTGTGTGTGTGTGTGTGTGTGTGTACACACTGTGTTGTAGTGCTTAGAGTTAGTGCATGTTGCTACTGCCTTGTGCTCTGTGTGCTACTCTCTGCTTACATCTACTGTTACACTTGATACTGACTAGTAAGATGTACTTAATACTGCCACAGTAAAAGTTACTTAGTGTTATATGATCAGGGTGACTTTTGAAGACTGGAAATAAATCGTGTACTCGTCCCGGCAGTAGCCCCGTGGCACTCAAAATTTCCCTGGAATTTTCTAGTATTATTATTATTATTCTTCCGCCGTTTTTCGGCGCGTAACTCCTCCCACAGCTTTGAGAAAACCCCGACAATATATATATCAAAACGTGCGGCTCGATCGGGGGAAGGGTGCTATGACTTTTGGTGTTGAAATTCCAAAGTTTCCCAAAGTTATTCCCAAAAAACCGGGAGATTTCTCCATTGGAAATGAATGGGAATTTTTTTTTAAAAACACAAAATTTCACCTTTTTTCAGAGTCACCTAGCTCTCTCATACGTGCAGGTAGAAACGTCATTCAAACTTTAAAACGGAGTCAAATTTGTCCTCTCTGGACAAATATCAACAGTTTTTCCATAACATGTAAACTTTTCAAACTATGAGCAGTCAAACGAGGAGTGGAAATCACTTTTTCGTCAAAGTTAGAGTGGAAGCGGCAGTTAGCTAGAGTGTGAGAAGCAGTAATGCATAACCTTCATTTTTATTTTTAACTCGAGCTCACGGCCAAACCGTAAAAAGGAGACAAATAATTTTTTGTCAAAATATAGACATAGGTGTTGGGATTCATAAAATGTGAAGTTGACAGGCGGGGTCTGCACAAAATTTAAACGGGGGGGCCGAGACCGGCGGCAATCCCTGTCTCGCTCCCCATTAAACCTAATGTAATCGTCTTCTCTTTTCAAATGAATCTCACTCTGTGTTCACACTGAGCTTACTCGCTCATTTTAAGGAATATGTGAATAAAATAAACACTGTCAGAATCTGCCGGCTTCTGTGTCTCTCACGGTGTTTTCGGTTTTTGGACAGGAGTTACGGTTTTCTCACAGTTTGCAATTGTTCGGAACCTTGTCAGAAGCCAAATCCTTTAGAATTTTGAGACATTTTTCAAGGCAGATCCTGAAATCGCCGTAGCAACCGCAGGGCCTTAGCTGACCTTAGCAACCTGTCGCTGGGCAGAATCTGATCTACCTTTTTGTGATTGGCTGAACTGACCTACCTTTTTGTGATTGGCTAATTCTACCTGTCTGTCTGTTTTACCAGTTAACTGAGGTAGCGGCCGAGCTAGTATTGATAGTCTCTCTCTATATATACATATGAATTATACTGACAGTCTTACTGCTCAAATGTAGGCTGGTGTGTGTGTGTGTGTGTATGTGTGTGTGTGTGTGTGCGTGCGTGCGTGCGTGCGTGCGTGCGTGCGTGCGTACGCGCGTGCGTGCGTGTGTGTGTGTGTGAGTACATATTGTGTTGTAGTGCTTAGAGTTAGTGCATGTTGCTACTGCCTTGTGCTCTGTGTGCTACTCTCTGCTTACATCTACTGTTACACTTGATACTGACCAGTAAGATGTACTTAATACTGCCACAGTAAAAGTTACTTAGTGTTATATGATCAGGGTGACTTTTGAACACTGGAAATAAATTGTGTACTCGTCCCGGCAGTAGCCCCGTGGCACTCAAAATTTCCCTGGAATTTTCTAGTGTTTACTTTACAATTCTCTTCTGCCATATTTCGGCGCGCAACTCCTCCCGCAGCTATGAGAAAACCCTGACAATATATACATCAAAACGTGCGGCTCGATCGGGGGAGGGGTGCTATGACTTTTGGTGTTGAAATTCCAATTTTTCCCAAAGTTATTCCCAAAACAAAATAGGCATGATTCTCCATTGGAAATGAATGGGAATTTCTTTTTGAACACAAAATTTCATCTTTTTTCAGAATCACCTAGCTCTGTCATACTTGTACATAGAAATGTGATTCAAACTTTAAAACGGAGGAAAACTTGTGCTCTCTTCAAAACACTAAGTTGCGTTTTCATAACATGTAAACTTTTCAAAGTATTAGCAGTCAAACGAAGAGTGGAAATCACTTTTTCTTCAAAGTTAGAGTGGAAGCATTAGTTATTGACACTCTTACTGCTCAAATGCAGGCCAGGCAGGTGTGTGTCTGGGTGCGTCTTTGTGTGTGTGTGTGTGTGTGTGCGCTGTAGTGTCGGGCACAGAGTTAGTGTATATTCCTACTGCCTTGTGCTCTGTGTGCTACTCTCTGCTGTACTCGTCCCGGCAGTAGCCCCGTGGCACTCAAAATTTCCCTGGAATTTTCTAGTGTTTACTTTACAATTCTCTTTTGCCATATTTCGGCGCATAACTCCTCCCACAGCTTTGAGAAAACCCCAACAATATATACATCAAAACGTGCGGCTCGATCGGTAAAGAGGTGCTATGACTTTTGGTGTTTAAATTCCTATTTTTCCCAAAGTTATTCCCAAAACAAAATAGGCATGATTCTCCATTGGAAATGAATGGGAATTTCTTTTTAAACACAAAATTTCATCTTTTTTCAGAATCACCTAGCTCTCTTATACTTGCACATAGAAATGTGATTCAAACTTTAAAACGAAGGAAAACTTGTTCTCTCTTCACAACACAGTTATTGACACTCTTACTGCTCAAATGAAGGCCAGGCAGGTGTGTGTGTGTGTGTGTGTGTGTGTGTGTGTGTGTCTTTGTGTGTGTGTTTTGTACACACTATGTAGTGTGCTAACATTATATGTGAAGTGTAAAGTGCTGTAGTGTCGTGCATAGAGTTAGTGCATGTTGCTACTGCCTTGTGCTCTGTGTGCTACTCTCTGCTGTACTCGTCCCGGCAGTAGCCCCGTGGCACTCAAAATTTCCCTGGAATTTTCTAGTGTTTACTTTACAATTCTCTTTTGCCATATTTCGGCGCGTAACTCCTCCCGCAGCTTTGAGAAAACCCCAACAATATATACATCAAAACGTGCGGCTCAATCGGGGGAGGGGTGCTATGACTTTTGGTGTTGAAATTCCAAAGTTTCCCAAAGTTATTCCCAAAACAAAATAGGCATGATTCTCCATTGGAAATGAATGGGAATTTCTTTTTGAACACAAAATTTCATCTTTTTTCAGAATCACCTAGCTCTCTCATACTTGCACATAGAAATGTGATTCAAACTTTAAAACGAAGGAAGACTTGTGCTCTCTTCACAACACTAAACTGTTTTTACATAGCATGTAAACTTTTCAAACTATGAGCAGTCAAACGAGGAGTGGAAATCACTTTTTCTTCAAAGTTAGAGTGGAAGTGTCAGTTATTGACACTCTTACTGCTCAAATGCAGGCCAGGCAGGTATGGTGTGTGTGTGTGTGTGTGTGTGTGTGTGTGTGCTGTAGTGTCGTGCATAGAGTTAGTGCATGTTCCTACTGCCTTGTGCTCTGTGTTCTACTCTTTGCTGTACTCGTCCCGGCAGTAGCCCCGTGGCACTCAAAATTTCCCTGGAATTTTCTAGTTCTTACATCTTCTTCCGCCGTTTTTCGGCGCGTAACTCCTCCCGCAGCTTTGAGAAAACCCCGACAATATATACATCAAAACGTGCGGCTCGATCGGGGGATGGGTGCTATGACTTTTGGTGTTGAAATTCCAAAGTTTCCCAAAGTTATTCCCAAAAAACCGGGAGATTTCTCCATTGAAAATGAATGGGAATTTTTTGAAAAACCCAAAAAATTTCACCTTTTTTCACCTTTTTTCAGAGTCACCTAGTTCGCTCATACGTGCACGTAGAAACGTCATTCAAACTTTAAAACGAAGGAAAATTTGTCCTCTCTGGAAAAATACCAAATTATTTTACATAACATGTAAACTTTTCAAACTGTGAGCAGTCAAACGAGGAGTGGAAATCACTTTTTCGTCAAAGTTAGAGTGGAAGCGGCAGTTAGTTAGAGTGTGAGAAGCAGTAATTCATAACCTTCATTTTTATTTTTAACTCGAGCTCACGGCCAAACCGTAAAAAGGAGACAAATAATTTTTGGTCAAAATGTAGACATAGGTGTTGGGATTCATAAAATGTGAAGTTGACAGGCGGGGTCTGCACAAAATTTAAACGGGGGGGCCGAGACCGGCGGCAATACCTGTCTCACTCCCCATTAAACCTAATGTAATCATCTTCTTTTTTCAAAAGAATCTCACTCTGTGTTCGCACTGAGCTTACTCGCTCATTTTAAGGAATATCTGAATAAAATAAACACTGTCAGAATCTGCCGGCTTCTGTGTCTCTCACGGTGTTTTCGGTTTTTGGACAGGAGTTACGGTTTTCTCACAGTTTGCAATTGTTCGGGACCTTGTCAGAAGCCAAATCCCTCAGAATTTTGAGACATTTTTCAAGGCAGATCCTGAAATCGCCATAGCAACCGCAGGGCCTTAGCTGACCTTGGCAACCTGTTGCTGGGCAGAATCTGATCTACCTTTTTGTGATTGGCTGAACTGATCTACCTTTTTGTGATTGGCTAATTCTACCTGTCTGTCTGTTTTGCCAGTTAACTGAGATCGCAGCCGAGCTAGTATTGATAGTCTCTCTCTATATATACATATGAATTATACTGACAGTCTTACTGCTCAAATGCAGGCTGGTGTGTGTGTGTGTGTGTGTGTGTGTGTGTGTGTGTGTGTGTGTGTGTGTGTGTGTGTGTGTGTGTGTGTATGTGTACACACTGTGTTGTAGTGCTTAGAGTTAGTGCATGTTGCTACTGCCTTGTGCTCTGTGTGCTACTCTCTGCTTACATCTACTGTTACACTTGATACTGACTAGTAAGATGTACTTAATACTGCCACAGTAAAAGTTACTTAGTGTTATATGATTACTTTACAATTCTCTTTTGCCAAATTTCGGCGCGTAACTCCTCCCACAGCTTTGAGAAAACCCCGACAATATATACATCAAAACGTGCGGCTCGATCGGGGGAGGGGTGCTATGACTTTTGGTGTTGAAATTCCTATTTTTCCCAAAGTTATTCCCAAAACAAAATAGGCATAATTCTCCATTGGAAATGAATGGGAATTTCTTTTTAATCACAAAATTTCATCTTTTTTCAGAGTCACCTAGCTCTCTTATACTTGCACATAGAAATGTGATTCAAACTTTAAAACGAAGGAAAACTTGTGCTCTCTTCACAACACTAAACTGTTTTAACATAACATTTAAACTTTTCAAACTATGAGCAGTCAAACGAGGAGTGGAAATCACTTTTTCTTCAAAGTTAGAGTGGAAGCGGCAGTTATTGACAGTCTTACTGCTCAAATGCAGGCCAGGCCGGTGTGTGTGTGTGTGTGTGTGTGTCTTTGTCTGTGTGTGAGTGTTTGTACACACTGTGTTGTGTGCTATAACAGGGTATGTGTGAAGTGTAAAGTGCTGTAGTGTAGTGCTTAGAGTTAGTGCATGTTGCTACTGCCTTGTGCTCTGTGTGCTACTCTCTGCTTACATCTACTGTTACACTTGATACTGACCAGTAAGATGTACTTAATACTGCCACAGTAAAAGTTACTTAGTGTTATATGATCAGGGTGACTTTTGAACACTGGAAATAAATCGTGTACTCGTCCCGGCAGTAGCCCCGTGGCACTCAAAATTTCCCTGGAATTTTCTAGTGTTTACTTTACAATTCTCTTTTGCCATATTTCGGCGCGTAACTCCTCCCGCAGCTTTGAGAAAACCCCGACAATATATACATCAAAACGTGCGGCTCGATCGGGGGATGGGTGCTATGACTTTTGGTGTTGAAATTCCAAAGTTTCCCAAAGTTATTCCCAAAAAACCGGGAATATTTCTCCATTGAAAATGAATGGGAATTTTTTTTTAAAACACAAAATTTCACTTTTTTTCAGAGTCACCTAGTTCGCTCATACGTGCAGGTAGAAACATGATTTAAACTTTAAAACGGAGGAAAATTCGTCCTCTCTGGAAAAATACAAACTATTTTAACATAACATGTAAACTTTTCAAACTATGAGCAGTCAAACGAGGAGTGGAAATCACTTTTTCGTCAAAGTTAGAGTGGAAGCGGCAGTTAGCTAGAGTGTGAGAAGCAGTAATGCATAACCTTCATTTTTATTTTTAACTCGAGCTCACGACCAAACCGTAAAAAGGAGACAAATAATTTTTGGTCAAAATATAGACATAGGTGTTGGGATTCATAAAATGTGAAGTTGACAGGCGGGGTCTGCACAAAATTTAAACGGGGGGGCCGAGACCGGCGGCAATCCCTGTCTCGCTCCCCATTAAACCTAATGTAATCGTCTTCTCTTTTCAAATGAATCTCACTCTGTGTTCACACTGAGCTTACTCGCTCATTTTAAGGAATATGTGAATAAAATAAACACTGTCAGAATCTGCCGGCTTCTGTGTCTCTCACGGTGTTTTCGGTTTTTGGACAGGAGTTACGGTTTTCTCACAGTTTGCAATTGTTCGGAACCTTGTCAGAAGCCAAATCCTTTAGAATGTTGAGACATTTTTCAAGGCAGATCCTGAAATCGCCGTAGCAACCGCAGGGCCTTAGCTGACCTTGGCAACCTGTTGCTGGGCAGAATCTGATCTACCTTTTTGTGATTGGCTGAACTGACCTACCTTTTTGTGATTGGCTAATTCTACCTGTCTGTCTGTTTTACCAGTTAACTGAGGTAGCGGCTGAGCTAGTATTGATACTCTCTCTATATATACATATGAATTATATTGACAGTCTTACTGCTCAAATGCAGGCTGGTGTGTGTGTGTGTGTGTATGTGTGTGTGTGTGTGTGTGTGTGCGTGCGTGCGTGTGTGTGTGTGTGTGTGTGTGTGAGTACATACTGTGTTGTAGTGCTTAGAGTTAGTGCATGTTGCTACTGCCTTGTGCTCTGTGTGCTACTCTCTGCTTACATCTACTCTGACACTTGATACTGACCAGTAAGATGTACTTAATACTGCCACAGTAAAAGTTACTTAGTGTTATATGATCTGGGTGACTTTTGAACACTGGAAATAAATTGTGTACTTGTCCCGGCAGTAGCCCCGTGGCACTCAAAATTTCCCTGGAATTTTCTAGTGTTTACTTTACAATTCTCTTTTGCCATATTTCGGCGCGTAACTCCTCCCACAGCTTTGAGAAAACCCCAACAATATATACTTCAAAACGTGCGGCTTGATCGGTAAAGAGGTGCTATGACTTTTGGTGTTGAAATTCCTATTTTTCCCAAAGTTATTCCCAAAACAAAATAGGCATTATTCTCCATTGAAAATGAATGGGAATTTCTTTTTGAACACAAAATTTCATCTTTTTTCAGAATCACCTAGCTCTCTCATACCTGCACATAGAAATGTGATTCAAACTTTAAAACGAAGGAAGACTTGTGCTCTCTTCACAACAAACTAAACTGTTTTAACATAACATGTAAACTTTTCAAACTATGAGCAGTTAAACGAGGAGTGGAAATCACTTTTTCTTCAAAGTTAGAGTGGAAGCATGAGTTATTGACACTCTTACTGCTCAAATGTAGACCAGGCAGGTGTGTGTGTGTGTCTTTGTGTGTGTGTCTTTGTGTGTGAGTGTTTGTACACACTATGTTGTGTGCTAATACAGGGTATGTGTGAAGCGTCAAGTGCTGTAGTGTCGTGCATAGAGTTAGTGCATGTTCCTACTCTCTGCTGTACTTGTCCCGGCAGTAGCCCCGTGGCACTCAAAATTTCCCTGGAATTTTCTAGTTAGTGCCACGGGGTTCTAGCTCCGAGGCATTCCACTCCAGAAGCTGGAGAGGAATGCCTCGGGGCGAAGCCAAATCCTTTAGAATTTTGAGACATTTTTCAAGGCAGATCCTGAAATCGCCATAGCAACCGCAGGGCCTTAGCTGACCTTAGCAACCTGTCGCTGGGCAGAATCTGATCTACCTTTTTGTGATTGGCTGAACTGATCTACCTTTTTGTGATTGGCTAATTCTTCCTGCCTGTCAGTTAACTGAGCTCATTCATTTGAATGGATTAATTCATGTTTACTGAGGACAAAATAAATAGTTTTATTGTTTTGTATTGTAGTTATATGATTTGGGGTTTTTAAAAAGATTCAACATTTATCAATAGGAGATGAACAAAATGTACATAATATAATTTCATACGTCCAAGAAATTTAAAATAAAATGTGTAATGAAATCTACTCTCTAAATGATTTCAATATTTACTTAATAATTTCATAACAGTGATGTTCCTGTCTTTGGAAAAAATGAAGTAGACTTTAATTAATTGGTGTAAATAAATACTATTTATGCTTAAATATGATCATAATCATTACTTAATATTTTCAGGGATGTTAAGTTGAGAATAAAGTATATAAGTTTGCCGGTAATATGTCTGATTTTATTTATGTGTCATTATTATCATGGAGTAGCTCTGTTCATGGGGGGGAGGAAGAGGCAGAGGTCAGAGGTCAACCAGTTCAATGAGCCTGAAACCAGGATAGCTACAGGTGAGCAGACACTGCAGGCTCACACACTTACAGCTGAGTAAGTATGTTGCTTTGCTTGTTTGTATTATTTCATAAATTCCCTCCATAAATACTCCTATCCTGTGAAATAAGGCCAGATTACATCAGTACAGCATTACCTCTGAACTGATGAGAGACCCAAGCATGATGTTCAACCTGTCTTCATCACCTGGAGACCTACAGCATCACCTCACCCTGTCTTCATCACCTGGAGACCTACAGCATCACCTCACCCTGTCTTCATCACCTGGAGACCTACAGCATCACCTCACCCTGTCTTCATCACCTGGAGACCTACAGCACCACCTCACTGTGTCTTCATCACCTGGAGACCTACAGCATCACCTCACCCTGTCTTCATCACCTGGAGACCTACAGCATCACCTCACCCTGTCTTCATCACCTGGAGACCTACAGCATCACCTCACCCTGTCTTCATCACCTGGAGACCTACAGCATCACCTCACCCTGTCTTCATCACCTGGAGACCTACAGCACCACCTCACTGTGTCTTCATCACCTGGAGACCTACAGCATCACCTCACCCTGTCTTCATCACCTGGAGACCTACAGCATCACCTCACCCTGTCTTCATCACCTGGAGACCTACAGCACCACCTCACTGTGTCTTCATCACCTGGAGACCTACAGCATCACCTCACCCTGTCTTCATCACCTGGAGACCTACAGCATCACCTCACCCTGTCTTCATCACCTGGAGACCTACAGCATCACCTCACCCTGTCTTCATCACTTGGAGACCTACAGCATCACCTCAGCCTGTCTTCATCACCTGGAGACATACAGCATCACCTCAGCCTGTCTTCATCACCTGGAGACATACATCATCACCTCACCCTGTCTTCATCACCTGGAGACCTACAGCATCACCTCACCCTGTCTTCATCACCTGGAGACCTACAGCATCACCTCACCCTGTCTTCATCACCTGGAGACCTACAGCATCACCTCACCCTGTCTTCATCACCTGGAGACATACATCATCACCTCACCCTGTCCAGGGTCAGCCAGCCTGGTGTTTCTGCCAGAGATGCAGATTCCCTCCAACATGAAGCACTTAGAGACAGAAGAGTAGTGATACCAAGCTGCTGTGTGTGGAGATCTGTCACTCACACTGTATTAAAATAAATATGGAAAATAACACATGGGTGTTTGTAATAGAGTAAAATGACTATCTATGTATTATTATCAGTATAAAACAGAACAATCACAATATCAGTAGAAATAATAAACATGTACACAAACATATTTATAAATGACATAGTTAGTTAGTCTTATATAGTTAGATACTCAGTTGTTAGTTGAAGCTTGTTACTCTAAGTGTGTGACACAGAGGAGAGGAGGCATGACTGAAGGGAAATACATTTATTGAGGGGAATAGAACTGAGAGCTGGGGCAGGGGAACTGCTGTGAGGGTTAGGGTCCAGGTCTGAGGAGCAGGGTCCAGGTCTGAGGAGCAGGGTCTGGGATGCCTTTAAAGAGAATAAATACAGAGCCATTATTAGTCTCATGTCATTGTTACTGGATAACTGAGAAGACTGATGTGATGCTACAGTAATGTGTAATAATAATAATAATAATAATAATAAAATAATAAGTATTATTATTATTATTATATTATTAATTATTATTATTACTAATAATAATAATAATTATTATTATTATTATTATAAATAATAATAATAATAATAATAATAATATAATTATTATTAATAATAATAATAATAATAATTAATCACAACAATAAATAATAATAATAATAATAATAATAATAATAATATAATTATTATTATTATATTATACATAATAATAATAATAATAATAATAATAATAATAGAAAAAATGTGCAGATTTTATTTTAGTTTAGGAAATGAGCAGACCTTGATCTGAA
>NC_070584.1:3840739-3860739 GCF_027409825.1 Scomber japonicus | reverse complement strand
CACACTATATTATGTGCTAATACAGGGTATGTGTGAAGCGTCAAATGCTGTAGTGTCGTGCATAGAGTTAGTGCATGTTGCTACTGCCTTGTGCTCTGTGTGCTACTGTTACACTTGATACTGACCAGTAAGATGTACTTAATACTGCCACAGTAAAAGTTACTTAGTGTTATATGATCAGGGTGACTTTTGAACACTGGAAATAAATCATGTACTCGTCCCGGCAGTAGCCCCGTGGCACTCAAAATTTCCCTGGAATTTTCTAGTGTTTACTTTACAATTCTCTTTTGCCATATTTCGGCGCGTAACTCCTCCCACAGTTTTGAGAAAACCCCAACAATATATACATCAAAACGTGCGGCTCGATCGGGGGAGGGGTGCTATGACTTTTGGTGTTGAAATTCCTATTTTTCCCAAAGTTATTCCCAAAACAAAACAGGCATAATTCTCCATTGGATGAATGGGAATTTCTTTTTGAACACAAATGTTCATCTTTTTTCAGAGTCACCTAGCTCTCTTATACTTGCACATAGAAATGTGATTCAAACTTTAAAACGAAGGACAACTTGTTCTCTCTTCACAACACTAAACGGTTTTTCCATAACATGTAAACTTTTCAAACTATGAGCATTCAAACGAGGAGTGGAAATCACTTTTTCTTCAAAGTTAGAGTGGAAGCATTAGTTATTGACACTCTTACTGCTCAAATGCAGGCCAGGCAGGTATGTGTGTGTGTGTGTGTGTGTGTGTGTTTGTATACACTATGTTGTGTGCTAATACAGGGTATGTGTGAAGCGTCAAGTGCTGTAGTGTAGTGCTTAGAGTTAGTGCATGTTGCTACTGCCTTGTGCTCTGTGTGCTACTCTCTGCTGTACTCGTCCCGGCAGTAGCCCCGTGGCACTCAAAATTTCCCTGGAATTTTCTAGTGTTTACTTTACAATTCTCTTTTGCCATATTTCGGCGCGTAACTCCTCCCACAGCTTTGAGAAAACCCTGACAATATATACATCAAAACGTGCGGCTCGATCGGGGGAGGGGTGCTATGACTTTTGGTGTTGAAATTCCAATTTTTCCCAAAGTTATTCCCGAAACAATATCGGCATAATTCTCCATTGGGAATGAATGGGAATTTCTTTTTGAACACAAAATTTCATCTTTTTTCGAAGTCAACTAGCTCTCTCATACCTGCACATAGAAATGTGATTCAAACTTTAAAACGAAGGACAACTTGTTCTCTCTTCACAACACTAAACTGTTTTTCCATAACATGTAAACTTTTCAAACTATGAGCAGTCAAACGAGGAGTGGAAATCACTTTTTCTTCAAAGTTAGAGTGGAAGCATTAGTTATTGACACTCTTACTGCTCAAATGCAGGCCAGGCAGGTATGGTGTGTGTGTGTGTGTGTGTGTGTGTGTGTGTCTTTGTGTGTCTTTGTGTGTGAGTGTTTGTACACACTATATTATGTGCTAATACAGGGTATGTGTAAAGCGTCAAATGCTGTAGTGTCGTGCATAGAGTTAGTGCATGTTGCTACTGCCTTGTGCTCTGTGTGCTACTGTTACACATGATACTGACCAGTAAGATGTACTTAATACTGCCACAGTAAAAGTTACTTACTGTTATATGATCAGGGTGACTTTTGAACACTGGAAATAAATTGTGTACTCGTCCCGGCAGTAGCCCCGTGGCACTCAAAATTTCCCTGGAATTTTCTAGTGTTTACTTTACAATTCTCTTTTGCCATATTTCGGCGCGTAACTCGTCCCGCAGCTTTGAGAAAACCCCGACAATATATACATCAAAACGTGCGGCTCGATCGGGAAAGAGGTGCTATGACTTTTGGTGTTGAAATTCCTATTTTTCCCAAAGTTATTCCTAAAACAAAATAGGCATGATTCTCCATTGGAAATGAATGGGAATTTCTTTTTGAACACAAAATTTCTACTTTTTTTGGAGTCACCTAGCTCTCTCATACCTGCACATAGAAATGTGATTCAAACTTTAAAAGGAAGGAAGACTTGTGCTCTCTTCACTATACCAAACTGTTTTTACATAGCATGTAAACTTTTCAAACTATGAGCAGTCAAACGAGGAGTGGAAATCACTTCTTCTTCAAAGTTAGAGTGGAAGTGTCAGTTATTGACACTCTTACTGCTCAAATGCAGGCCAGGCAGGTATGGTGGGTGTGTGTGTGTGTGTGTGTGTGTGTGTGTGTGTGTGTGTGTGTGTGTGTGTGTGTGTGTGTGTGTGTGTGTGTGTGTGTGTGTCTTTGTACACACTATGTTGTGTGCTAATACAGGGTATGTGTGAAGCGTCAAGTGCTGTAGTGTCGTGCATAGAGTTAGTGCATGTTCCTACTCTCTGCTGTACTCGTCCTGGCAGTAGCCCCGTGGCACTCAAAATTTCCCTGGAATTTTCTAGTGTTTACTTTACAATTCTCTTTTGCCATATTTCGGCGCGTAACTCCTCCCACAGCTTTGAGAAAACCCTGACAATATATACATCAAAACGTGCGGCTCGATCGGGGGAGGGGTGCTATGACTTTTGGTGTTGAAATTCCAATTTTTCCCAAAGTTATTCCCGAAACAATATCGGCATAATTCTCCATTGGGAATGAATGGGAATTTCTTTTTGAACACAAAATTTCATCTTTTTTCAGAATCACCTAGCTCTCTTATACTTGCACATAGAAATGTGATTCAAACTTTAAAACGAAGGACAACTTGTTCTCTCTTCACAACACTAAACTGTTTTTCCATAACATGTAAACTTTTCAAACTATGAGCATTCAAACGAGGAGTGGAAATCACTTTTTCTTCAAAGTTGGAGTGGAAGCGGCAGTTATTGACAGTCTTACTGCTCAAATGCAGGCCAGGCAGGTGTGTGTGTGTGTGTGCTGTAGTGTCGTGCATAGAGTCAGCATGTTGCTACTGCCTTGTGCTCTGTGTGCTACTCTCTGCTTACATCTACTGTTACACTTGATACTGAACAGTAAGATGTACTTAATACTGCCACAGTAAAAGTTACTTAGTGTTATATGATCAGGGTGACTTTTGAACACTGGAAATAAATCATGTACTCGTCCCGGCAGTAGCCCCGTGGCACTCAAAATTTCCCTGGAATTTTCTAGTGTTTACTTTACAATTCTCTTTTGCCAAATTTCGGCGCGTAACTCCTCCCACAGTTTTGAGAAAACCCCGACAATATATACATCAAAACGTGCGGCTCGATCGGGGGAGGGGTGCTATGACTTTTGGTGTTGAAATTCCAATTTTTCCCAAAGTTATTCCCGAAACAAAACAGGCATAATTCTCCATTGGGAATGAATGGGAATTTCTTTTTAAACACAAAATTTCAACTTTTTTCAGAGTCACCTAGCTCTCTCATACTTGCACATAGAAATGTGATTCAAACTTTAAAACGAAGGAAAACTTGTGCTCTCTTCACAACACTAAACTGTTTTAACATAACATGTAAACTTTTCAAACTATGAGCAGTCAAACAAGGAGTGGAAATCACTTTTTCTTCAAAGTTAGAGTGGAAACATCAGTTATTGACACTCTTACTGCTCAAATGCAGGCCAGGCAGGTGTGTGTGTGTGTGTGTGTGTGTGTGCGTGTGTGTGTGTGTTTGTGTTGTGTTAATACACACTGTATTGTGCTATCACAGAGTATATGTGAAGTGTAAAGTGATGTAGTGTAGTGCTTAGAGTTAGTGCATGTTGCTACTCTCTGCTTACATCTACTGTTACACTTGATACTGACTAGTAAGATGTACTTAATACTGCCACAGTAAAAGTTACTTAGTGTTATATGATCAGGGTGACTTTTGAACACTGGAAATAAATCGTGTACTCGTCCCGGCAGTAGCCCCGTGGCACTCAAAATTTCCCTGGAATTTTCTAGTATTATTATTATTATTCTTCCGCCGTTTTTCGGCGCATAACTCCTCCCACAGCTTTGAGAAAACCCCGACAATATATATATCAAAACGTGCGGCTCGATCGGGGGAAGGGTGCTATGACTTTTGGTGTTGAAATTCCAAAGTTTCCCAAAGTTATTCCCAAAAAACCGGGAGATTTCTCCATTGGAAATGAATGGGAATTTTTTGAAAAACCCCAAAAATTTCACCTTTTTTCACCTTTTTTCAGAGTCACCTCGCTCTCTCATACGTTCACGTAGAAACGTGATTCAAACTTTAAAACGGAGGAAAATTTGTGCTCTCTGGAAAAATACCAAACTATTTTTACATAACATGTAAACTTTTCAAACTATGAGCAGTCAAACGAGGAGTGGAAATCACTTTTTCGTCAAAGTTAGAGTGGAAGCGGCAGTTAGCTAGAGTGTGAGAAGCAGTAATGCATAACCTTAATTTTTATTTTTAACTCGAGCTCACGGCCAAACCGTAAAAAGGAGACAAATAATTTTTTGTCAAAATATAGACATAGGTGTTGGGATTCATAAAATGTGAAGTTGACAGGCGGGGTCTGCACAAAATTTAAACGGGGGGGCCGAGACCGGCGGCAATCCCTGTCTCGCTCCCCATTAAACCTAATGTAATCGTCTTCTCTTTTCAAATGAATCTCACTCTGTGTTCACACTGAGCTTACTCGCTCATTTTAAGGAATATGTGAATAAAATAAACACTGTCAGAATCTGCCGGCTTCTGTGTCTCTCACGGTGTTTTCGGTTTTTGGACAGGAGTTACGGTTTTCTCACAGTTTGCAATTGTTCGGAACCTTGTCAGAAGCCAAATCCTTTAGAATTTTGAGACATTTTTCAAGGCAGATCCTGAAATCGCCGTAGCAACCGCAGGGCCTTAGCTGACCTTAGCAACCTGTCGCTGGGCAGAATCTGATCTACCTTTTTGTGATTGGCTGAACTGACCTACCTTTTTGTGATTGGCCCAGCGACAGGTTGCTAAGGTCAGCTAAGGCCCTGCGGTTGCTGTCTGTCTGTTTTACCAGTTAACTGAGGTAGCGGCCGAGCTAGTATTGATAGTCTCTCTCTATATATACATATGAATTATACTGACAGTCTTACTGCTCAAATGTAGGCTGGTGTGTGTGTGTGTGTGTATGTGTGTGTGTGTGCGTGCGTGCGTGCGTGCGTGCGTGCGTGCGTGTGTGTGTGTGTGAGTACATATTGTGTTGTAGTGCTTAGAGTTAGTGCATGTTGCTACTGCCTTGTGCTCTGTGTGCTACTCTCTGCTTACATCTACTGTTACACTTGATACTGACCAGTAAGATGTACTTAATACTGCCACAGTAAAAGTTACTTAGTGTTATATGATCAGGGTGACTTTTGAACACTGGAAATAAATTGTGTACTCGTCCCGGCAGTAGCCCCGTGGCACTCAAAATTTCCCTGGAATTTTCTAGTGTTTACTTTACAATTCTCTTTTGCCATATTTCGGCGCGTAACTCCTCCCGCAGCTTTGAGAAAACCCCGACAATATATACATCAAAACGTGCGGCTCGATCGGGAAAGAGGTGCTATGACTTTTGGTGTTGAAATTCCTATTTTTCCCAAAGTTATTCCTAAAACAAAATAGGCATGATTCTCCATTGGAAATGAATGGGAATTTCTTTTTAAACACAAAATTTCAACTTTTTTTGGAGTCACCTAGCTCTCTCATACCTGCACATAGAAATGTGATTCAAACTTTAAAAGGAAGGAAGACTTGTGCTCTCTTCACAACACTAAACTGTTTTTACATAGCATGTAAACTTTTCAAACTATGAGCAGTCAAACGAGGAGTGGAAATCACTTTTTCTTCAAAGTTAGAGTGGAAGTGTCAGTTATTGACACTCTTACTGCTCAAATGCAGGCCAGGCAGGTATGGTGTGTGTGTGTGTGTGTGCTGTAGTGTTGTGCATAGAGTTAGTGCATGTTCCTACTGCCTTGTGCTCTGTGTTCTACTCTTTGCTGTACTCGTCCCGGCAGTAGCCCCGTGGCACTCAAAATTTCCCTGGAATTTTCTAGTGTTTACTTTACAATTCTCTTTTGCCATATTTCGGCGCGTAACTCCTCCCACAGCTTTGAGAAAACCCCAACAATATATACATCAAAACGTGCGGCTCGATCGGGGGAGGGGTGCTATGACTTTTGGTGTTGAAATTCCTATTTTTCCCAAAGTTATTCCTAAAACAAAATAGGCATGATTCTCCATTGGAAATGAATGGGAATTTTTTTTTAAACACAAAATTTCAACTTTTTTTGGAGTCACCTAGCTCTCTCATACCTGCACATAGAAATGTGATAAAAACTTTAAAAGGAAGGATGACTTGTGCTCTCTTCACAACACTAAACTGTTTTTACATAGCATGTAAACTTTTCAAACTATGAGCAGTCAAACGAGGAGTGGAAATCACTTTTTCTTCAAAGTTAGAGTGGAAGCGGCAGTTAGCTAGAGTGTGAGAAGCAGTAAATTATAACCTTAATTTTCATTTTTAACTCTAGCTCACGGCCAAACCGTAAAAAGGAGACAAATAATTTTTTGTCAAAATGTAGACATAGGTGTTGGGATTCATAAAATGTGACTTTGACAGGCGGGGTCTGCACAAAATTTAAACGGGGGGGCCGAGACCGGCGGCAATATCTGTCTCGCTGCCCTTTAAACCTAATGTAATCGTCTTCTTTTTTCAAAAGAATCTCACTCTGTCTTCGCACTGAGCTTAATCGCTCATTTTAAAGAATATGTGAATAAAATAAACACTGTCTGAATCTGCCGGCTTCTGTGTCTCTCACGGTGTTTTCGGTTTTTGGACAGGAGTTACGGTTTTCTCACAGTTTGCAATTGTTCGGGACCTTGTCAGAAGCCAAATCCTTTAGAATTTTGAGACATTTTTCAAGGCAGATCCTGAAATCGCCGTAGTAACCGCAGGGCCTTAGCTGACCTTGGCAACCTGTTGCTGGGCAGAATCTGATCTACCTTTTTGTGATTGGCTGAACTAATCTACCTTTTTGTGATTGGCTAATTCTACCTGTCTGTCTGTTTTGCCAGTTAACTGAGCTAGTATTGATACTCTCTCTCTATATATATACATATGAATTATATTGACACACCTACTGCTCAAATGCTGGCTTGTGTGTGTGTGTGTGTGTGTGTGTGTTTGTGTGTGTGTGTGTGAGTACACACTGTGTTGTAGTGATTAGAGTTAGTGCATGTTGCTACTGCCTTGTGCTCTGTGTGCTACTCTCTGCTTACATCTACTGTTACACTTGATACTGACCAGTAAGATGTACTTAATACTGCCACAGTAAAAGTTACTTAGTGTTATATGATCAGGGTGACTTTTGAAGACTGGAAATAAATCGTGTACTCGTCCCGGCAGTAGCCCCGTGGCACTCAAAATTTCCCTGGAATTTTCTAGTGTTTACTTTACAATTCTCTTTTGCCATATTTCGGCGCGTAACTCCTCCCGCAGCTTTGAGAAAACCCCGACAATATATACATCAAAACGTGCGGCTCGATCGGGGGATGGGTGCTATGACTTTTGGTGTTGAAATTCCAATTTTTCCCAAAGTTATTCCCAAAACAAAATAGGCATGATTCTCCATTGGAAATGAATGGGAATTTCTTTTTGAACACAAAATTTCATCTTTTTTCAGAATCACCTAGCTCTCTCATACCTGCGCATAGAAATGTGATTCAAACTTTAAAACGAAGGAAGACTTGTGCTCTCTTCACAACAAACTAAACTGTTTTAACATAACATGTAAACTTTTCAAACTATGAGCAGTTAAACGAGGAGTGGAAATCACTTTTTCTTCAAAGTTAGAGTGGAAGCATGAGTTATTGACACTCTTACTGCTCAAATGTAGACCAGGCAGGTGTGTGTGTGTGTCTTTGTGTGTGTGTCTTTGTGTGTGAGTGTTTGTACACACTATGTTGTGTGCTAATACAGGGTATGTGTGAAGCGTCAAGTGCTGTAGTGTCGTGCATAGAGTTAGTGCATGTTCCTACTCTCTGCTGTACTTGTCCCGGCAGTAGCCCCGTGGCACTCAAAATTTCCCTGGAATTTTCTAGTTAGTGCCACGGGGTTCTAGCTCCGAGGCATTCCACTCCAGAAGCTGGAGAGGAATGCCTCGGGGCGAAGCCAAATCCTTTAGAATTTTGAGACATTTTTCAAGGCAGATCCTGAAATCGCCATAGCAACCGCAGGGCCTTAGCTGACCTTAGCAACCTGTCGCTGGGCAGAATCTGATCTACCTTTTTGTGATTGGCTGAACTGATCTACCTTTTTGTGATTGGCTAATTCTTCCTGCCTGTCAGTTAACTGAGCTCATTCATTTGAATGGATTAATTCATGTTTACTGAGGACAAAATAAATAGTTTTATTGTTTTGTATTGTAGTTATATGATTTGGGGTTTTTAAAAAGATTCAACATTTATCAATAGGAGATGAACAAAATGTACATAATATAATTTCATACGTCCAAGAAATTTAAAATAAAATGTGTAATGAAATCTACTCTCTAAATGATTTCAATATTTACTTAATAATTTCATAACAGTGATGTTCCTGTCTTTGGAAAAAATGAAGTAGACTTTAATTAATTGGTGTAAATAAATACTATTTATGCTTAAATATGATCATAATCATTACTTAATATTTTCAGGGATGTTAAGTTGAGAATAAAGTATATAAGTTTGCCGGTAATATGTCTGATTTTATTTATGTGTCATTATTATCATGGAGTAGCTCTGTTCATGGGGGGGAGGAAGAGGCAGAGGTCAGAGGTCAACCAGTTCAATGAGCCTGAAACCAGGATAGCTACAGGTGAGCAGACACTGCAGGCTCACACACTTACAGCTGAGTAAGTATGTTGCTTTGCTTGTTTGTATTATTTCATAAATTCCCTCCATAAATACTCCTATCCTGTGAAATAAGGCCAGATTACATCAGTACAGCATTACCTCTGAACTGATGAGAGACCCAAGCATGATGTTCAACCTGTCTTCATCACCTGGAGACCTACAGCATCACCTCACCCTGTCTTCATCACCTGGAGACCTACAGCATCACCTCACCCTGTCTTCATCACCTGGAGACCTACAGCATCACCTCACCCTGTCTTCATCACCTGGAGACCTACAGCACCACCTCACTGTGTCTTCATCACCTGGAGACCTACAGCATCACCTCACCCTGTCTTCATCACCTGGAGACCTACAGCATCACCTCACCCTGTCTTCATCACCTGGAGACCTACAGCATCACCTCACCCTGTCTTCATCACCTGGAGACCTACAGCATCACCTCACCCTGTCTTCATCACCTGGAGACCTACAGCACCACCTCACTGTGTCTTCATCACCTGGAGACCTACAGCATCACCTCACCCTGTCTTCATCACCTGGAGACCTACAGCATCACCTCACCCTGTCTTCATCACCTGGAGACCTACAGCACCACCTCACTGTGTCTTCATCACCTGGAGACCTACAGCATCACCTCACCCTGTCTTCATCACCTGGAGACCTACAGCATCACCTCACCCTGTCTTCATCACCTGGAGACCTACAGCATCACCTCACCCTGTCTTCATCACTTGGAGACCTACAGCATCACCTCAGCCTGTCTTCATCACCTGGAGACCTACAGCATCACCTCAGCCTGTCTTCATCACCTGGAGACATACATCATCACCTCACCCTGTCTTCATCACCTGGAGACCTACAGCATCACCTCACCCTGTCTTCATCACCTGGAGACCTACAGCATCACCTCACCCTGTCTTCATCACCTGGAGACCTACAGCATCACCTCACCCTGTCTTCATCACCTGGAGACATACATCATCACCTCACCCTGTCCAGGGTCAGCCAGCCTGGTGTTTCTGCCAGAGATGCAGATTCCCTCCAACATGAAGCACTTAGAGACAGAAGAGTAGTGATACCAAGCTGCTGTGTGTGGAGATCTGTCACTCACACTGTATTAAAATAAATATGGAAAATAACACATGGGTGTTTGTAATAGAGTAAAATGACTATCTATGTATTATTATCAGTATAAAACAGAACAATCACAATATCAGTAGAAATAATAAACATGTACACAAACATATTTATAAATGACATAGTTAGTTAGTCTTATATAGTTAGATACTCAGTTGTTAGTTGAAGCTTGTTACTCTAAGTGTGTGACACAGAGGAGAGGAGGCATGACTGAAGGGAAATACATTTATTGAGGGGAATAGAACTGAGAGCTGGGGCAGGGGAACTGCTGTGAGGGTTAGGGTCCAGGTCTGAGGAGCAGGGTCCAGGTCTGAGGAGCAGGGTCTGGGATGCCTTTAAAGAGAATAAATACAGAGCCATTATTAGTCTCATGTCATTGTTACTGGATAACTGAGAAGACTGATGTGATGCTACAGTAATGTGTAATAATAATAATAATAATAATAATAAAATAATAAGTATTATTATTATTATTATATTATTAATTATTATTATTACTAATAATAATAATAATAATAATTATTATTATTATAAATAATAATAATAATAATAATAATAATATAATTATTATTATTAATAATAATAATAATAATTAATCACAACAATAAATAATAATAATAATAATAATAATATAATTATTATTATTATATTATACATAATAATAATAATAATAATAATAATAATAATAGAAAAAATGTGCAGATTTTATTTTAGTTTAGGAAATGAGCAGACCTTGATCTGAATGAAACAAACATCATATTATAGATACTGATAACATGCTGCTGTAAATCAAATCTGGGATGAATAAAGTCAATGTGTTTATCTGTGTATTAATCTGTTTATGTAATAAAACACAACGGAGTAAAAACTAGCAGTAGTTAACAACTGTAAATAATCATATTGTGATAGCAAACCTGTGTTTCTATGTCTTCATGTCAGTAAACAAACATATAACATATAGTACTGACTAACTAGACAGTGAGCTGAATGTCAGCAGGTAACGTTATAACACTTTATGTGAAGCAGCGCTGATGTTACTCACCTGTCCGGCAGAGCAGGCAGAGCAGCGTCTGCTGCCTTCACTCCCCGCTCCTACGCTGGGTATCCTCTGTCCCTTAGCCGGCTCTCCTCTGTCCTTCCCGGGTCTCCTCTGTCCCTGTGCCGGGTCTCCTCTGTCCCTCCGCTGTAATAAAATCACGCTGATGTGTCAGCTGATGTGTGTGTGTATGTGTGCGTGTGTGTGTGTGTGCGTGCGTGCGTGCGCGCAGCATTGCTGTTTTGGAACTTGAATTTGAAGGATGCTTATCAACTGTAGCCTAGCAACCGTGGCACTCAAAATTTCCCTGGAATTTTCTAGTGTTTACTTTACAATTCTCTTTTGCCATATTTCGGCGCGTAACTCCTCCCACAGCTTTGAGAAAACCCCAACAATATATACATCAAAACGTGCGGCTCGATCGGGGGAGGGGTGCTATGACTTTTGGTGTTGAAATTCCTATTTTTCCCAAAGTTATTCCTAAAACAAAATAGGCATGATTCTCCATTGGAAATGAATGGGAATTTTTTTTTAAACACAAAATTTCAACTTTTTTTGGAGTCACCTAGCTCTCTCATACCTGCACATAGAAATGTGATAAAAACTTTAAAAGGAAGGATGACTTGTGCTCTCTTCACAACACTAAACTGTTTTTACATAGCATGTAAACTTTTCAAACTATGAGCAGTCAAACGAGGAGTGGAAATCACTTTTTCTTCAAAGTTAGAGTGGAAGCGGCAGTTAGCTAGAGTGTGAGAAGCAGTAATGCATAACCTTAATTTTCATTTTTAACTCGAGCTCACGGCCAAACCGTAAAAAGGAGACAAATAATTTTTTGTCAAAATGTAGACATAGGTGTTGGGATTCATAAAATGTGACTTTGACAGGCGGGATCTGCACAAAATTTAAACGGGGGGGCCGAGACCGGCGGCAATACCTGTCTCGCTCCCCATTAAACCTAATGTAATCGTCTTCTTATTTCAAAAGAATCTCACTCTGTGTTCGCACTGAGCTTACTCGCTCATTTTAAGGAATATGTGAATAAAATAAACACTGTCAGAATCTTCCGGCTTCTGTGTCTCTCACGGTGTTTTCGGTTTTTGGACAGGAGTTACGGTTTTCTCACAGTTTGCAATTGTTCGGGACCTTGTCAGAAGCCAAATCCTTTAGAATTTTGAGACATTTTTCAAGGCAGATCCTGAAATCGCCGTAGCAACCGCAGGGCCTTAGCTGACCTTGGCAACCTGTTGCTGGGCAGAATCTGACCTACTTTTTTGTGATTGGCTAAACTGATCTACCTTTTTGTGATTGGCTAATTCTACCTGTCTGTCTGTTTTGCCAGTTAACTGGGGTAGCAGCCGAGCTAGTATTGATACTCTCTCTCTATATATACATATGAATTATACTGACAGTCTTACTGCTCAAATGCAGGCTGGTGTGTGTGTGTGTGTGTGTGTGTGTGTGTGTGTGTGTGTGTGTGTGTGTGTGTGTGTACACACTGTGTTGTAGTGCTTAGAGTTAGTGCATGTTGCTACTGCCTTGTGCTCTGTGTGCTACTCTCTGCTTACATCTACTGTTACACTTGATACTGACTAGTAAGATGTACTTAATACTGCCACAGTAAAAGTTACTTAGTGTTATATGATTACTTTACAATTCTCTTTTGCCATATTTCGGCGCGTAACTCCTCCCGCAGCTTTGAGAAAACCCCGACAATATATACATCAAAACGTGCGGCTCGATCGGGGGATGGGTGCTATGACTTTTGGTGTTGAAATTCCAATTTTTCCCAAAGTTATTCCCAAAACAAAATAGGCATGATTCTCCATTGGAAATGAATGGGAATTTCTTTTTGAACACAAAATTTCATCTTTTTTCAGAATCACCTAGCTCTCTCATACCTGCACATAGAAATGTGATTCAAACTTTAAAACGGAGGAAAACTTGTGCTCTCTCCAAAACACTAAACTGTTTTTACATAACATGTAAACTTTTCAAACTATGAGCAGTCAAACGAGGAGTGGAAATCACTTTTTTTTCAAAGTTAGAGTGGAAGCGTCAGTTATTGACAGTCTTACTGCTCAAATGCAGGCCAGGCAGGTGTGTGTGTGTCTTTGTGTGTGTCTTTGTGTGTGAGTGTTTGTACACACTATGTTGTGTGCTAATACAGGGTATGTGTGAAGCGTCAAGTGCTGTAGTGTAGTGCTTAGAGTTAGTGCATGTTGCTACTGCCTTGTGCTCTGTGTGCTACTCTCTGCTGTACTCGTCCCGGCAGTAGCCCCGTGGCACTCAAAATTTCCCTGTAATTTTCTAGTTAGTGCCACGGGGTTCTAGCTCCGAGGCCTTCCACTCCAGAAGCTGGAGAGGAAGGCCTCGGGGCGAAGCCCCGAGGCAACTATTAATCTTCTCCATACTTATTCTTACATCTTCTTCCGCCGTTTTTCGGCGCGTAACTCCTCCCGCAGCTTTGAGAAAACCCCGACAATATATACATCAAAACGTGCGGCTCGATCGGGGGATGGGTGCTATGACTTTTGGTGTTGAAATTCCAAAGTTTCCCAAAGTTATTCCCAAAAAACCGGGAGATTTCTCCATTGAAAATGAATGGGAATTTTTTGAAAAACCCAAAAAATTTCACCTTTTTTCACCTTTTTTCAGAGTCACGTAGCTCGCTCATACGTGCACGTAGAAACGTGATTAAAACTTCAAAACGGAGGAAAACTTGTCCTCTCTGGAGAAATACAAACTGTTTTAACATAACATGTAAACTTTTCAAACTATGAGCAGTCAAACGAGGAGTGGAAATCACTTTTTCGTCAAAGTTAGAGTGGAAGCGGCAGTTAGCTAGAGTGTGAGAAGCAGTAATGCATAACCTTCATTTTTATTTTTAACTCGAGCTCACGGCCAAACCGTAAAAAGAAGACAAATAATTTTTTGTCAAAATATAGACATAGGTGTTGGGATTCATAAAATGTGACTTTGACAGGCGGGGTCTGCACACAATTTAAACGGGGGGTCCGAGACCGGCGGCAATATCTGTCTCGCTGCCCATTAAACCTAATGTAATCGTCATCTTTTTTCAAAAGAATCTCACTCTGTGTTCACACTGAGCTTACTCGCTCATTTTAAGGAATATCTGAATAAAATAAACACTGTCAGAATCTGCCGGCTTCTGTGTCTCTCACGGTGTTTTCGGTTTTTGGACAGGAGTTACGGTTTTCTCACAGTTTACAATTGTTCGGAACCTTGTCAGAAGCCAAATTCTTAGAATTTTGAGACATTTTTCAAGGCAGATCCTGAAATCGCCGTAGCAACCGCAGGGCCTTAGCTGACAATGGCAACCTGTTGCTGGGCAGAAACTGACCTACTTTTTTGTGATTGGCTGAACTGACCTACCTTTTTGTGATTGGCTAATTCTACCTGTCTGTCTGTTTTACCAGTTAACTGAGGTAGCAGCCGAGCTAGTATTGATACTCTCTCTATATATACATATGAATTATACTGACAGTCTTACTGCTCAAATGCAGGCTGGTGTGTGTGTGTGTGTGCGTGCCTGCGTGTGTGTGTGTGAGTACATACTGTGTTGTAGTGCTTAGTGCGTGCATGTTGCTACTGCCTTGTGCTCTGTGTGCTACTCTCTGCTTACATCTACTGTTACACTTGATACTGACCAGTAAGATGTTCTTAATACTGCCACAGTAAAAGTTACTTAGTGTTATATGATCAGGGTGACTTTTGAACACTGGAAATAAATTGTGTACTCGTCCCGGCAGTAGCCCCGTGGCACTCAAAATTTCCCTGGAATTTTCTAGTGTTTACTTTACAATTCTCTTTTGCCAAATTAAGGCGCGTAACTCCTCCCACAGTTTTGAGAAAACCCCGACAATATATATATCAAAACGTGCGGCTCGATCGGGGGAGGGGTGCTATGACTTTTGGTGTTGAAATTCCAATTTTTCACAAAGTTATTCCCAAAACAAAACAGGCATGATCCTCCATTGGAAATGAATGGGAATTTCTTTTTAAACACAAAATTTCATCTTTTTTCAGAATCACCTAGCTCTCTTATACTTGCACATAGAAATGTGATTCAAACTTTAAAACATAGGAAAACTTGTGCTCTCTCCAAAACACTAAACTGTTTTTACATAACATGTAAACTTTTCAAAGTATGAGCAGTCAAACAAGGAGTGGAAATCACTTTTTTTTCAAAGTTAGAGTGGAAGCGTCAGTTATTGACAGTCTTACTGCTCAAATGCAGGCCAGGCAGGAATGTGTGTGTCTTTGTGTGTGTCTTTGTGTGTGAGTGTTTGTACACACTATGTTGTGTGCTAATACAGGGTATGTGTGAAGCGTCAAATGCTGTAGTGTCGTGCATAGGGTTAGTGCATGTTGCTACTGCCTTGTGCTCTGTGTGCTACTCTCTGCTGTACTTGTCCCGGCAGTAGCCCCGTGGCACTCAAAATTTCCCTGGAATTTTCTAGTGTTTACTTTACAATTCTCTTTTCCCATATTTCGGCGCGTAACTCCTCCCGCAGCTTTGAGAAAACCCCGACAATATATACATCAAAACGTGCGGCTCGATCGGGGGATGGGTGCTATGACTTTTGGTGTTGAAATTCCTATTTTTCCCAAAGTTATTCCCAAAACAAAATAGGCATGATTCTCCATTGGAAATGAATGGGAATTTCTTTTTGAACACAAAATTTCATCTTTTTTCAGAATCACCTAGCTCTCTTATACTTGCACATAGAAATGTGATTCAAACTTTAAAACGAAGGACAACTTGTGCTCTCTTCACAACACTAAACTGTTTTAACATAACATGTAAACTTTTAAAAGTATGAGCAGTCAAACGAGGAGTGGAAGTCAATTTTTCTTGAAAGTTAGAGTGGAAGCATCAGTTATTGACACTCTTACTGCTCAAATGCAGGCCAGGCAGGTATGGTGTGTGTGTGTGTGTGTGTGTGTGTGCGCGTGTGTGTGTGTGTGTGTGTGCTGTAGTGTCGTGCATAGAGTCAGTGCATGTTCCTACTGCCTTGTGCTCTGTGTGCTACTCTCTGCTGTTCTCGTCCCGGCAGTAGCCCCGTGGCACTCAAAATTTCCCTGGAATTTTCTAGTGTTTACTTTACAATTCTCTTTTGCCAAATTTCGGCGCGTAACTCTTCCCACAGTTTTGAGAAAACCCCGACAATATATACATCAAAACGTGCGGCTCGATCGGGAAAGAGGTGCTATGACTTTTGGTGTTGAAATTCCAATTTTTCCCAAAGTTATTCCCAAAACAAAACAGGCATAATCCTCCATTAGAAATGAATGGGAATTTCTTTTTAAACACAAAATTTCATCTTTTTTCGAAGTCAACTAGCTCTCTCATACCTGCACATAGAAATGTGATTCAAACTTTAAAACGAAGGAAAACTTGTTCTCTCTTCACAACACTAAACTGTTTTAACATAACATGTAAACTTTTAAAAGTATGAGCAGTCAAACGAGGAGTGGAAATCACTTTTTCTTGAACGTTAGAGTGGAAGTGTCAGTTATTGACACTCTTACTGCTCAAATGCAGGCCAGGCAGGTATGTGTGTGTGTGTGTGTGTGTGTGTGTGTGTGTGTGAGTGTTTGTACACACTATACAAGTGCTGTAGTGTCGTGCATAGAGTTAGTGCATGTTGCTACTGCCTTGTGCTCTGTGTGCTAGTCTCTGCTGCACTCGTGTTTACTTTACAATTCTCTTTTGCCAAATTTCGGCGCGTAACTCCTCCCACAGTTTTGAGAAAACCCCGACAATATATACATCAAAACCTGCGGCTTGATCAGGGGAGGGGTGCTATGACTTTTGGTGTTGAAATTCCAATTTTTCCCAAAGTTATTCCCAAAACAAAATAGGCATGATTCTCCATTGGAAATGAATGGGAATTTCTTTTTGAACACAAAATTTCATCTTTTTTCAGAATCACCTAGCTCTCTCATACTTGCACATAGAAATGTGATTCAAACTTTAAAACGGAGGAAAACTTGTGCTCTCTCCAAAACACTAAACTGTTTTTACATAACATGTAAACTTTTCAAACTATGAGCAGTCAAACGAGGAGTGGAAATCACTTTTTTTTCAAAGTTAGAGTGGAAGCGTCAGTTATTGACAGTGTTACTGCTCAAATGCAGGCCAGGCAGGTATGTGTGTGTCTTTGTGTGTGTCTTTGTGTGTGAGTGTTTGTACACACTATGTTGTGTGCTAATACAGGGTATGTGTGAAGCGTCAAATGCTGTAGTGTCGGGCACAGAGTTAATGCATGTTCCTACTGCCTTGTGCTCTGTGTGCTACTCTCTGCTGTACTCATCCCGGCAGTAGCCCCGTGGCACTCAAAATTTCCCTGGAATTTTCTAGTTAGTGCCACGGGGTTCAAGCCCCGAGGCATTCCACTCCAGAAGCTGGAGAGGAATGCCTCGGGCGAAGCCCGAGGCAACTATTAATCTTCTCCATACTTATTATTATTTTACTTCTTCCGCCGTTTTTCGGCGCGTAACTCCTCCCACAGTTTTGAGAAAACCCCGACAATATATACATCAAAACGTGCGGCTCGATCGGGGGAGGGCAGGCTGGTGTGTGTGTGTGTGTGCGTGCCTGCGTGTGTGTGTGTGAGTACATACTGTGTTGTAGTGCTTAGTGCGTGCATGTTGCTACTGCCTTGTGCTCTGTGTGCTACTCTCTGCTTACATCTACTGTTACACTTGATACTGACCAGTAAGATGTTCTTAATACTGCCACAGTAAAAGTTACTTAGTGTTATATGATCAGGGTGACTTTTGAACACTGGAAATAAATTGTGTACTCGTCCCGGCAGTAGCCCCGTGGCACTCAAAATTTCCCTGGAATTTTCTAGTGTTTACTTTACAATTCTCTTTTGCCAAATTAAGGCGCGTAACTCCTCCCACAGTTTTGAGAAAACCCCGACAATATATATATCAAAACGTGCGGCTCGATCGGGGGAGGGGTGCTATGACTTTTGGTGTTGAAATTCCAATTTTTCACAAAGTTATTCCCAAAACAAAACAGGCATGATCCTCCATTGGAAATGAATGGGAATTTCTTTTTAAACACAAAATTTCATCTTTTTTCAGAATCACCTAGCTCTCTTATACTTGCACATAGAAATGTGATTCAAACTTTAAAACATAGGAAAACTTGTGCTCTCTCCAAAACACTAAACTGTTTTTACATAACATGTAAACTTTTCAAAGTATGAGCAGTCAAACAAGGAGTGGAAATCACTTTTTTTTCAAAGTTAGAGTGGAAGCGTCAGTTATTGACAGTCTTACTGCTCAAATGCAGGCCAGGCAGGAATGTGTGTGTCTTTGTGTGTGTCTTTGTGTGTGAGTGTTTGTACACACTATGTTGTGTGCTAATACAGGGTATGTGTGAAGCGTCAAATGCTGTAGTGTCGTGCATAGGGTTAGTGCATGTTGCTACTGCCTTGTGCTCTGTGTGCTACTCTCTGCTGTACTTGTCCCGGCAGTAGCCCCGTGGCACTCAAAATTTCCCTGGAATTTTCTAGTGTTTACTTTACAATTCTCTTTTCCCATATTTCGGCGCGTAACTCCTCCCGCAGCTTTGAGAAAACCCCGACAATATATACATCAAAACGTGCGGCTCGATCGGGGGATGGGTGCTATGACTTTTGGTGTTGAAATTCCTATTTTTCCCAAAGTTATTCCCAAAACAAAATAGGCATGATTCTCCATTGGAAATGAATGGGAATTTCTTTTTGAACACAAAATTTCATCTTTTTTCAGAATCACCTAGCTCTCTTATACTTGCACATAGAAATGTGATTCAAACTTTAAAACGAAGGACAACTTGTGCTCTCTTCACAACACTAAACTGTTTTAACATAACATGTAAACTTTTAAAAGTATGAGCAGTCAAACGAGGAGTGGAAGTCAATTTTTCTTGAAAGTTAGAGTGGAAGCATCAGTTATTGACACTCTTACTGCTCAAATGCAGGCCAGGCAGGTATGGTGTGTGTGTGTGTGTGTGTGTGTGTGCGCGTGTGTGTGTGTGTGTGTGTGCTGTAGTGTCGTGCATAGAGTCAGTGCATGTTCCTACTGCCTTGTGCTCTGTGTGCTACTCTCTGCTGTTCTCGTCCCGGCAGTAGCCCCGTGGCACTCAAAATTTCCCTGGAATTTTCTAGTGTTTACTTTACAATTCTCTTTTGCCAAATTTCGGCGCGTAACTCTTCCCACAGTTTTGAGAAAACCCCGACAATATATACATCAAAACGTGCGGCTCGATCGGGAAAGAGGTGCTATGACTTTTGGTGTTGAAATTCCAATTTTTCCCAAAGTTATTCCCAAAACAAAACAGGCATAATCCTCCATTAGAAATGAATGGGAATTTCTTTTTAAACACAAAATTTCATCTTTTTTCGAAGTCAACTAGCTCTCTCATACCTGCACATAGAAATGTGATTCAAACTTTAAAACGAAGGAAAACTTGTTCTCTCTTCACAACACTAAACTGTTTTAACATAACATGTAAACTTTTAAAAGTATGAGCAGTCAAACGAGGAGTGGAAATCACTTTTTCTTGAACGTTAGAGTGGAAGTGTCAGTTATTGACACTCTTACTGCTCAAATGCAGGCCAGGCAGGTATGTGTGTGTGTGTGTGTGTGTGTGTGTGTGTGTGTGAGTGTTTGTACACACTATACAAGTGCTGTAGTGTCGTGCATAGAGTTAGTGCATGTTGCTACTGCCTTGTGCTCTGTGTGCTAGTCTCTGCTGCACTCGTGTTTACTTTACAATTCTCTTTTGCCAAATTTCGGCGCGTAACTCCTCCCACAGTTTTGAGAAAACCCCGACAATATATACATCAAAACCTGCGGCTTGATCAGGGGAGGGGTGCTATGACTTTTGGTGTTGAAATTCCAATTTTTCCCAAAGTTATTCCCAAAACAAAATAGGCATGATTCTCCATTGGAAATGAATGGGAATTTCTTTT
>NC_070584.1:3825739-3833239 GCF_027409825.1 Scomber japonicus | reverse complement strand
TGTGTTTGTATACACTATGTTGTGTGCTAATACAGGGTATGTGTGAAGCGTCAAGTGCTGTAGTGTAGTGCTTAGAGTTAGTGCATGTTGCTACTGCCTTGTGCTCTGTGTGCTACTCTCTGCTGTATTCGTCCCGGCAGTAGCCCCGTGGCACTCAAAATTTCCCTGGAATTTTCTAGTGTTTACTTTACAATTCTCTTCCGCCATATTTCGGCGCGTAACTCCTTCCGCAGCTTTGAGAAAACCCCAACAATATATACATCAAAACGTGCGGCTCGATCGGGGGAGGGGTGCTATGACTTTTGGTGTTGAAATTCCAATTTTTCCCAAAGTTATTCCCGAAACAAAACAGGCATAATTCTCCATTGGGAATGAATGGGAATTTCTTTTTGAACACAAAATTTCATCTTTTTTCAGAATCACCTAGCTCTCTTATACTTGCACATAGAAATGTGATTCAAACTTTAAAACGAAGGAAAACTTGTGCTCTCTTCACAACACTAAACTGTTTTAACATAACATGTAAACTTTTCAAACTATGAGCAGTCAAACGAGGAGTGGAAATCACTTTTTCTTCAAAGTTAAGAGTGGAAGCCGCAGTTATTGACACTCTTACTGCTCAAATGAAGGCCAGGCAGGTGTGTGTGTGTGTGTGTGTGTGTGTGTGTGTGTTTGTGTGTGTGTGTGTCT
The DNA here is from genome assembly GCF_027409825.1 of Scomber japonicus. Classification (NCBI taxonomy): domain Eukaryota; kingdom Metazoa; phylum Chordata; class Actinopteri; order Scombriformes; family Scombridae; genus Scomber; species Scomber japonicus. The sequence goes on along the minus strand of NC_070584.1, from coordinate 3,832,549 downwards.
TTGTGTGTGTGTGTTTTGTACACACTATGTAGTGTGCTAACATTGTATGTGAAGTATAAAGTGCTGTAGTGTCGTGCATAGAGTTAGTGCATGTTCCTACTCTCTGCTGTACTCGTCCCGGCAGTAGCCCCGTGGCACTCAAAATTTCCCTGGAATTTTCTAGTGTTTACTTTACAATTCTCTTTTGCCAAATTTCGGCGCGTAACTCCTCCCACAGTTTTGAGAAAACCCCGACAATATATACATCAAAACGTGCGGCTCGATCGGGGGCGGGGTGCTATGACTTTTGGTGTTGAAATTCCTATTTTTCCCAAAGTTATTCCCAAAACAAAACAGGCATGATCCTCCATTGGAAATGAATGGGAATTTCTTTTTAAACACAAAATTTCATCTTTTTTCAGAATCACCTAGCTCTCTTATACTTGCACATAGAAATGTGATTCAAACTTTAAAACGGAGGAAAACTTGTGCTCTCTCCAAAACACTAAACTGTTTTTACATAACATGTAAACTTGTAAAAGTATGAGCAGTCAAACGAGGAGTGGAAGTCAATTTTTCTTCAAAGTTAGAGTGGAAGCGTCAGTTATTGACAGTCTTACTGCTCAAATGCAGGCCAGGCAGGTGTGTGTGTGTGTGTGTCTTTGTGTGTCTTTGTGTGTCTTTGTGTGTGAGTGTTTGTACACACTATATTATGTGCTAATACAGGGTATGTGTGAAGCGTCAAATGCTGTAGTGTCGTGCATACAGTTAGTGCATGTTGCTACTGCCTTGTGCTCTGTGTGCTACTGTTACACTTGATACTGACCAGTAAGATGTACTTAATACTGCCACAGTAAAAGTTACTTAGTGTTATATGATCAGGGTGACTTTTGAACACTGGAAATAAATCATGTATTCGTCCCGGCAGTAGCCCCGTGGCACTCAAAATTTCCCTGGAATTTTCTAGTGTTTACTTTACAATTCTCTTTTGCCAAATTTCGGCGCGTAACTCCTCCCACAGCTTTGAGAAAACCCCGACAATATATACATCAAAACGTGCGGCTCGATCGGGGGAGGGGTGCTATGACTTTTGGTGTTGAAATTCCAAAGCTTCCCAAAGTTATTCCCAAAACAATATCGTCATAATTATCCATTGGAAATGAATGGGAATTTCTTTTTGAACACAAAATTTCTTCTTTTTTCAGAGTCACCTAGCTCTCTCATACATGCACATAGAAATGTGATTCAAACTTTAACACGAAGGAAAACTTGTGCTCTCTTCACAACACTAAACTGTTTTAACATAACCTGTAAACTTTTCAAAGTATGAGCAGTCAAACAAGGAGTGGAAATCACTTTTTCTTCAAGGTTAGAGTGGAAGTGTCAGTTATTGACACTCTTACTGCTCAAATGCAGGCATGGTGTGTGTGTGTGTGCTGTAGTGTCGTGCATAGAGTTAGTGCATGTTCCTACTGCCTTGTGCTCTGTGTGCTACTCTCTGCTGTACTCGTCCTGGCAGTAGCCCCGTGGCACTCAAAATTTCCCTGGAATTTTCTAGTGTTTACTTTACAATTCTCTTTTGCCAAATTTCGGCGCGTAACTCCTCCCACAGTTTTGAGAAAACCCCAACAATATATACATCAAAACGTGCGGCTCGATCGGGGGAGGGGTGCTATGACTTTTGGTGTTGAAATTCCTATTTTTCCCAAAGTTATTCCCAAAACAAAACAGGCATAATTGTCCATTGGAAATGAATGGGAATTTCTTTTTGAACACAAAATTTCATCTTTTTTCAAAATCCCCTAGCTCTCTTATACTTGCACATAGAAATGTGATTCAAACTTTAAAACGAAGGAAAACTTGTGCTCTCTCCAAAACACTAAACTGTTTTAACATAACATGTAAACGTTTCAAACTATGAGCAGTCAAACGAGGAGTGGAAATCACTTTTTCTTCAAAGTTAGAGTGGAAGCGTCAGTTATTGACAGCCTTACTGCTCAAATGCAGGCCAGGCAGGTATGGTGTGTGTGTGTGTGTGTGTGTGTGTGTGTGTGTGTGTGTGTGTGTGTGTGTGTGTGTGTGTGTATGCTGTAGTGTCGTGCATAGAGTTAGTGCATGTTCCTACTGCCTTGTGCTCTGTGTGCTACTCTCTGCTGTACTCGTCCCGGCAGTAGCCCCGTGGCACTCAAAATTTCCCTGGAATTTTCTAGTGTTTACTTTACAATTCTCTCTTGCCATATTTCGACGAGTAACTCGTCCCGCAGCTTTGAGAAAACCCCAACAATATATACATCAAAACGTGCGGCTCGATCGGGGGAGGGGTGCTATGACTTTTGGTGTTGAAATACCTATTTTTCCCAAAGTTATTCCCAAAACAAAACAGGCATAATTCTCCATTGGAAATGAATGGGAATTTCTTTTTGAACACAAAATTTCTTCTTTTTTCAGAATCACCTAGCTCTCTTATACTTGCACATGGAAATGTGATTCAAACTTTAAAACGAAGGACAACTTGTTCTCTCTTCACAACACTAAACTGTTTTTCCATAACATGTAAACTTTTAAAAGTATGAGCAGTCAAACGAGGAGTGGAAATCACTTTTTCTTCAAAGTTAGAGTGGAAGCATTAGTTATTGACACTCTTACTGCTCAAATGCAGGCCAGGCAGGTATGGTGTGTGTGTGTGTGTGTGTGTGTGTGTGTCTTTGTGTGTCTTTGTGTGTCTTTGTGTGTGAGTGTTTGTACACACTATATTATGTGCTAATACAGGGTATGTGTAAAGCGTCAAATGCTGTAGTGTCGTGCATAGAGTTAGTGCATGTTGCTACTGCCTTGTGCTCTGTGTGCTACTGTTACACATGATACTGACCAGTAAGATGTACTTAATACTGCCACAGTAAAAGTTACTTACTGTTATATGATCAGGGTGACTTTTGAACACTGGAAATAAATTGTGTACTCGTCCCGGCAGTAGCCCCGTGGCACTCAAAATTTCCCTGGAATTTTCTAGTGTTTACTTTACAATTCTCTTTTGCCAAATTTCGGCGCGTAACTTCTCCCACAGTTTTGAGAAAACCCTGACAATATATACATCAAAACGTGCGGCTCGATCGGGGGAGGGGTGCTATGACTTTTGGTGTTGAAATTCCTATTTTTCACAAAGTTATTCCCAAAACAAAACAGGCATGATCCTCCATTGGAAATGAATGGGAATTTCTTTTTAAACACAAAATTTCATCTTTTTTCAGAATCACCTAGCTCTCTTATACTTGCACATAGAAATGTGATTCAAACTTTAAAACGGAGGAAAACTTGTGCTCTCTCCAAAACACTAAACTGTTTTTACATAACATGTAAACTTTTCAAAGTATGAGCAGTCAAACGAGGAGTGGAAATCACTTTTTTTTCAAAGTTAGAGTGGAAGCGTCAGTTATTGACAGTCTTACTGCTCAAATGCAGGCCAGGCAGGTATGTGTGTGTCTTTGTGTGTGTCTTTGTGTGTGAGTGTTTGTACACACTATGTTGTGTGCTAATACAGGGTATGTGTGAAGCGTGAAGTGCTGTAGTGTAGTGCTTAGAGTTAGTGCATGTTGCTACTGCCTTGTGCTCTGTCTGCTACTCTCTGCTGTACTCGTCCCGGCAGTAGCCCCGTGGCACTCAAAATTTCCCTGGAATTTTCTAGTGTTTACTTTACAATTCTCTTTTGCCATATTTCGGCGCGTAACTCCTCCCGCAGCTTTGAGAAAATCCCGACAATATATACATCAAAACGTGCGGCTCAATCGGGAAAGAGGTGCTATGACTTTTGATGTTGAAATTCCTATTTTTCCCAAAGTTATTCCTAAAACAAAATAGGCATGATTCTCCATTGGAAATGAATGGGAATTTCTTTTTGAACACAAAATTTCATCTTTTTTTAGAATGACCTAGCTCTCTTATACTTGCACATAGAAATGTGATTCAAACTTTAAAACGAAGGAAAACTTGTGCTCTCTCCAAAACACTAAACTGTTTTAACATAACATGTAAACTTTTCAAACTATGAGCAGTCAAACGAGGAGTGGAAATCACTTTTTCTTCAAAGTTAGAGTGGAAGCGTCAGTTATTGACAGTCTTACTGCTCAAATGCAGGCCAGGCAGGTATGGTGTGTGTGTGTGTGTGTGTGTGTGTGTGTGTGTGTGTGTGTGTGCTGTAGTGTCGTGCATAGAGTTAGTGCATGTTCCTACTGCCTTGTGCTCTGTGTGCTACTCTCTGCTGTACTCGTCCCGGCAGTAGCCCCGTGGCACTCAAAATTTCCCTGGAATTTTCTAGTGTTTACTTTACAATTCTCTTTTGCCAAATTTCGGCGCGTAACTCCTCCCACAGTTTTGAGAAAACCCCGACAATATATATATCAAAACGTGCGGCTCGATCGGGGGAGGGGTGCTATGACTTTTGGTGTTGAAATTCCAATTTTTCACAAAGTTATTCCCAAAACAAAACAGGCATGATCCTCCATTGGAAATGAATGGGAATTTCTTTTTAAACACAAAATTTCATCTTTTTTCAGAATCACCTAGCTCTCTTATACTTGCACATAGAAATGTGATTCAAACTTTAAAACATAGGAAAACTTGTGCTCTCTCCAAAACACTAAACTGTTTTTACATAACATGTAAACTTTTCAAAGTATGAGCAGTCAAACAAGGAGTGGAAATCACTTTTTTTTCAAAGTTAGAGTGGAAGCGTCAGTTATTGACAGTCTTACTGCTCAAATGCAGGCCAGGCAGGAATGTGTGTGTCTTTGTGTGTGTCTTTGTGTGTGAGTGTTTGTACACACTATGTTGTGTGCTAATACAGGGTATGTGTGAAGCGTCAAATGCTGTAGTGTCGTGCATAGGGTTAGTGCATGTTGCTACTGCCTTGTGCTCTGTGTGCTACTCTCTGCTGTACTTGTCCCGGCAGTAGCCCCGTGGCACTCAAAATTTCCCTGGAATTTTCTAGTATTAATATTATTCTTATTCTTCCGCCGTTTTTCGGCGCGTAACTCCTCCCACAGCTTTGAGAAAACCCCGACAATATATACATCAAAACGTGCGGCTCGATCGGGGGATGGGTGCTATGACTTTTGGTGTTGAAATTCCAAAGTTTCCCAAAGTGTGCGTGTGTGTGTGTGTGAGTACACACTGTGTTGTAGTGCTTAGAGTTAGTGCATGTTGCTACTGCCTTGTGCTCTGTGTGCTACTTTCTGCTTACATCTACTGTTACACTTGATACTGACCAGTAAGATGTACTTAATACTGCCACAGTAAAAGTTACTTTTACACAAGTGACTTTTGAACACTGGAAATAAATCGTGTACTCGTCCCGGCAGTAGCCCCGTGGCACTCAAAATTTCCCTGGAATTTTCGAGTGTTTACTTTACAATTCTCTTTTGGCAAATTTCGGCGCATAACTCCTCCCTCAGCTTTGAGAAAACCCCGACAATATATACTTCAAAACGTGCGGCTCGATCGGGGGAGGGGTGCTATGACTCTTGGTGTTGAAATTCCTATTTTTCCCAAAGTTATTCCCAAAACAAAACAGGCATAATCCTCCATTGGAAATGAATGGGAATTTCTTTTTAAACACAAAATTTCATCTTTTTTCAGAATCACCTAGCTCTCTTATACTTGCACATAGAAATGTGATTCAAACTTTAAAACGGAGGAAAACTTGTGCTCTCTCCAAAACACTAAACTGTTTTTACATAACATGTAAACTTTTCAAAGTATGAGCAGTCAAACGAGGAGTGGAAATCACTTTTTTTTCAAAGTTAGAGTGGAAGCGTCAGTTATTGACACTCTTACTGCTCAAATGCAGGCCAGGCAGGTATGTGTGTGTCTTTGTGTGTGTCTTTGTGTGTGAGTGTTTGTACACACTATGTTGTGTGCTAATACAGGGTATGTGTGAAGCGTGAAGTGCTGTAGTGTAGTGCTTAGAGTTAGTGCATGTTGCTACTGCCTTGTGCTCTGTCTGCTACTCTCTGCTGTACTCGTCCCGGCAGTAGCCCCGTGGCACTCAAAATTTCCCTGGAATTTTCTAGTGTTTACTTTACAATTCTCTTTTGCCATATTTCGGCGCGTAACTCGTCCCGCAGCTTTGAGAAAACCCCAACAATATAAACATCAAAACGTGCGGCTCGATCGGGGGAGGGGTGCTATGACTTTTGGTGTTGAAATTCCAATTTTTCCCAAAGTTATTCCCAAAACAAAATCGTCATGATTCTCCATTGGAAATGAATGGGAATTTCTTTTTAATCACAAAATTTCATCTTTTTTCAGAATCACCTAGCTCTCTTATACTTGCACATAGAAATGTGATTCAAACTTTAAAACGAAGGAAAACTTGTGCTCTCTTCACAACACTAAACTGTTTTAACATAACATGTAAACTCTTCAAACTATGAGCAGTCAAACGAGGAGTGGAAATCACTTTTTCTTCAAAGTTAGAGTGGAAGCGGCAGTTATTGACAGTCTTACTGCTCAAATGCAGGCCAGGCAGGTATGGTGTGTGTGTGTGTGTGTGTGTGTGTGTGTGTGTGTGTGTGTGCTGTAGTGTCATGCATAGAGTCAGTGCATGTTGCTACTGCCTTGTGCTCTGTGTACTACTCTCTGCTTACATCTACTGTTACACTTGATACTGACCAGTAAGATGTACTTAATACTGCCACAGTAAAAGTTACTTAGTGTTATATGATCAGGGTGACTTTTGAACACTGGAAATAAATCATGTACTCGTCCCGGCAGTAGCCCCGTGGCACTCAAAATTTCCCTGGAATTTTCTAGTTAGTGCCACGGGGTTCAAGCCCC
>NC_070584.1:3818239-3820739 GCF_027409825.1 Scomber japonicus | reverse complement strand
TGAGCTTTGGGTAGTGACCGAAAGAACGAGATCGCGGGTACAAGCGGCCGAAATGAGCTTCCTCCGTAGGGTGGCTGGGCTCTCCCTTAGAGATAGGGTGAGAAGCTCAGTTATCCGGAGGGAGCTCGGAGTAGACCCGCTGCTCCTCCACGTCGAGAGGAGCCAGATGAGGTGGTTCGGGCATCTAATCAGGATGCCTCCCGGACGCCTCCCTGGTGAGGTGTTCAGGGCACGTCCCACCGGTAGGAGACCCCGGGGAAGACCCAGGACACGCTGGAAAGACTATGTCTCTCGGCTGGCCTGGGAACGCCTCGGGGTCCCCCTGGAAGAGCTGGACGAAGTGGCTGGGGAGAGGGAAGTCTGGGCTTCCCTGCTTAGGCTGCTGCCCCCGCGACCCGACCCCGGATAAGCGGCAAGAAGATGGATGGATGGATGGATGGATAAATGATTATTAATTCTCAAATCTTTACTTTGAATGGCACCTGGCAGACCTTCACACACACTCACAGACACACAAAAAAATGTGTGTCTTCCAAGCTATCTATCTATCTATCTATTTATCTATTTATCTATCTATCTATCTATCTATCTATCTATCTATATAATCTATCTGTCTATCTGTCTATCTATCTATCTATCTATCTATCTATCTATCTATCTATCTATCTATCTATCTATCTTAATTGTATAAGAATAAATGATTATAAATTCTCAAATCTTTTCTTTGAATGGCCCCTGGCAGACGTTCACACACACACAGACACAAAAAAATGTGTCTTTCAAACTATCTATCTATCTATCTATCTATCTATCTATCTATCTATCTATCTATCTATCTATCTATCTATCTATCATCTATGTATCTATGTATCTATCTATCTATCTATCTATCATCTATGTATCTGTGTATCTGTGTATCTATCTATCTATATAACTATCTATCTATCTATCTATCTATCTATCTATCTATCTATCATCTATCTATCTATCTATCTATCTATCTATCTATCTATCTATCTATCTATCTATCTATATAATCTATCTGTCTATCTGTCTATCTATCTATCTATCTATCTATCTATCTATCTATCTATCTATCTTAATTGTATAAGACTAAATGATTATAAATTCTCAAATTTTTTCTTTGAATGGCCCCTGGCAGACGTTCACACACACACACAGACACAAAAAAATGTGTCTTTCAAACTATCTATCTATCTGTCTATCTATCTATCTATCTATCTATCTATCTATCTATCTATCTATCTATCTATCTATCTATCTATCTATCATCTATGTATCTATGTATCTATGTATCTATCTATCTATCTATCTATCTATCATCTATGTATCTGTGTATCTGTGTATCTATCTATCTATATAACTATCTATCTATCTATCTATCTATCTATCTATCTGTCTATCTATCTATCTATCTATCATCTATCTATCTATGTATCTATATAAGTATCTATCTATCTATCTATCTATCTATCTATCTATCTATCTATGTATCTATCTATCTGTCTATCTATCTATCTATCTATCTATCTATCTATCTATCTATCTATCTATCTATCTATCTATCTATCTATCATCTATGTATCTATGTATCTATGTATCTATCAATCTATCTATCTATCTATCATCTATGTATCTATCTATCTGTCTATCTATCTATCTATCTATCTATCTATCTATCTATCTATCTATCTATTTATCTATCTCATCTATATGTCTATATTAATTTCATTAGACTAAATGATTATTAATTCTCAAATCTTTACTTTGAATGGCACCTGGCAGACCTTCACACACACTCACAGACACACAAAAAAATGTGTGTCTTCCAAGCTATCTATCTATCTATCTATTTATCTATCTATCTATCTATCTATCTATCTATCTATCTATCTATCTATCTATCTATCTATCTATCTATCTATCTATCTATCTATCTATATAATCTATCTGTCTATCTATCTATCTATCTATCTATCTATCTATCTATCTATCTATCTATCTATCTATCTATCTATCTATCTATCTATCTATCTATCTATCTATCTATCTATCTATCTATCTATCTTAATTGTATAAGAATAAATGATTATAAATTCTCTAATCTTTTCTTTGAATGGCCCCTGGCAGACGTTCACACACACACAGACACAAAAAAATGTGTCTTTCAAAATATCTATCCATCTATCTATCTATCTATCTATCTATCTATCTATCTATCTATCTATCTATCTATCTATCTATCTATCTATCTATCTATCTATCTATCTATCTATCTATCTATCATCTATGTATCTATGTATCTATGTATCTATCTATCTATCTATCTATCTATCATCTATGTATCTGTGTATCTGTGTATCTATCTATCTATATAACTATCTATCTATCTATCTATCTATCTATCTGTCTATCTATCTATCTATCTATCATCTATGTATCTATGTATCTATGTATCATCTATGTATCTGTGTATCTG
>NC_070584.1:3795739-3803239 GCF_027409825.1 Scomber japonicus | reverse complement strand
TATCTATTTATCTATCTATCATCTATGTATCTGTGTATCTGTGTATCTATCTATCGATATAACTATCTATCTATCTATCTATCTATCTATCTATCTATCTATCTATCTATCTATCTATCTATCTATCTATCTATCTATCTATCTATCTATCTATCTATCTATCTATCTATCTATCTATCTTAATTGTATAAGACTAAATGATTATAAATTCTCAAATTTTTTCTTTGAATGGCCCCTGGCAGACGTTCACACACACACAGACACAAAAAAATGTGTCTTTCAAACTATCTATCCATCTATCTATATTAATTGTATAAGACTAAATGATTATAAATTCTCTAATCTTTACTTTGATTGGCACCTGGCAGACCTTCACACACACACAGACACAAACAAAAAGTCTGTCTTTCAAACTATCTATCTATCTATCTATCTATCTATCTATCTATCTATCTATCTATCTATCTATCTATCTATCTATCTATCTATCTATCTATCATATATGTATCTGTGTATCTATCTATCTATCTATCTATCTATCTATCTATCTATCTATCTATCTATCTATCTATCTATCTATCTATCTATCTATCTATCTATCTATTTATTTATCTATCTATCTATCTATCTATCTATTTATCTATCTATCTATCTATCTATGTATCTAACTATCTATCTATCCATCTATCTATCTATCTATCTATCTATCTATCTATCTATCTATCTATCTATCTATCTATCTATCTATCTATCTATCTATCTATCTATCTATCTATCTATCTATCTATCTATCTATCTATCTTAATTGTATAAGACTAAATGATTATAAATTCTCTAATCTTTACTTTGATTGGCACCTGGCAGACCTTCACACACACACAGACACAAAAAAAATGTGTGTCTTTCAAACTATCTATCTATCTATCTATCTATCTATCTATCTATCTATCTATCTATCTATCTATCTATCTATCTATCTATCTATCTATCTATCTATATAATCTCTCTGTCTATCTGTCTATCTATCTATCTATTTATCTATCTATCTATGTATCTATCTATCTATCTATCTATCTATCTATCTATCTATCTATCTATTTATCTATCTCATCTATATGTCTATATTAATTTCATTAGACTAAATGATTATTAATTCTCAAATCTTTAATTTGAATGGCACCTGGCAGACCTTCACACACACTCACAGACACACAAAAAAATGTGTGTCTTCCAAGCTATCTATCTATCTATCTATTTATCTATTTATCTATCTATCTATCTATCTATCTATCTATCTATCTATCTATCTATCTATCTATCTATCTATCTATCTATCTATCTATCTATCTATCTATATAATCTATCTGTCTATCTGTCTATCTATCTATCTATCTATCTATCTATCTATCTATCTATCTATCTATCTATCTATCTATCTATCTATCTATCTATCTATCTATCTATCTTAATTGTATAAGACTAAATGATTATAAATTCTCAAATTTTTTCTTTGAATGGCCCCTGGCAGACGTTCACACACACACAGACACAAAAAAATGTGTCTTTCAAACTATCTATCCATCTATCTATCTTAATTGTATAAGACTAAATGATTATAAATTCTCTAATCTTTACTTTGATTGGCACCTGGCAGACCTTCACACACACACAGACACAAAAAAAATGTCTGTCTTTCAAACTATCTATCTATCTATCTATCTATCTATCTATCTATCTATCTATCTATCTATCTATCTATCTATCTATCTATATATCTATCTATCTATGTATCTATCTATCTATCTATCTATCTATCTATCTATCTATCTATCTATCTATCTATCTATCTATCTATCTATCTATCTATCATATATGTATCTGTGTATCTATCTATCTATCTATCTATCTATCTATCTATCTATCTATCTATCTATCTATCTATCTATCTATCTATTTATTTATCTATCTATCTATCTATCTATCTATTTATCTATCTATCTATCTATCTATGTATCTAACTATCTATCTATCCATCTATCTATCTATCTATCTATCTATCTATCTATCTATCTATCTATCTATCTATCTATCTATCTATCTATCTATCTATCTATCTATCTATCTATCTATCTATCTATCTATCTATCTATCTATCTATCTATCTATCTATCTTAATTGTATAAGACTAAATGATTATAAATTCTCTAATCTTTACTTTGATTGGCACCTGGCAGACCTTCACACACACACAGACACAAAAAAAATGTGTGTCTTTCAAACTATCTATCTATCTATCTATCTATCTATCTATCTATCTATCTATCTATCTATCTATCTATCTATCTATCTATCTATCTATCTATCTATCTATCTATCTATCTATCTATCTATCTATCTATCTATCTATCTATCTATCTATATAATCTCTCTGTCTATCTGTCTATCTATCTATCTATTTATCTATCTATCTATGTATCTATCTATCTATCTATCTATCTATCTATCTATCTATCTATCTATCTATCTATCTATCTATATAATCTCTCTGTCTATCTGTCTATCTATCTATCTATTTATCTATCTATCTATGTATCTATCTATCTATCTATCTATCTATCTATCTATCTATCTATTTATCTATCTCATCTATATGTCTATATTAATTTCATTAGACTAAATGATTATTAATTCTCAAATCTTTAATTTGAATGGCACCTGGCAGACCTTCACACACACTCACAGACACACAAAAAAATGTGTGTCTTCCAAGCTATCTATCTATCTATCTATTTATCTATTTATCTATATATCTATCTATCTATCTATCTATCTATCTATCTATCTATCTATCTATCTATCTATCTATCTATCTATCTATCTATCTATCTATCTATCTATCTATCTATCTATCTATCTTAATTGTATAAGAATAAATGATTATAAATTCTCAAATCTTTTCTTTGAATGGCCCCTGGCAGACGTTCACACACACACAGACACAAAAAAATGTGTCTTTCAAACTATCTATCTATCTATCTATCTATCTATCTATCTATCTATCTATCTATCTATCTATCTATCTATCTATCTATCTATCTATCTGTCTATCTATCATCTATGTATCTATCTATCTATCTATCTATCTATCTATCTATCTATCTGTCTATCTATCATCTATGTATCTATGTATCTATCTATCTATCTATATATCTATCTATCTATGTATCTATCTATCTATCTATCTATCTATCTATCTATCTATCTATCTATCTATCTATCTATCTATCTATCTATCTATCTATCTATCTATCTATCTATCTATCTATCTATCTATCTATCTATCATATATGTATCTGTGTATCTATCTATCTATCTATCTATCTATCTATCTATCTATCTATCTATCTATCTATCTATCTATCTATCTATCTATCTATCTATCTATCTATCTATCTATCTATCTATCTATCTATTTATTTATCTATCTATCTATCTATCTATTTATCTATCTATCTATCTATCTATCTATGTATCTATCCATCTATCTATCTATCTATCTATCTATCTATCTATCTATCTATCTATCTATCTATCTATCTATCTATCTATCTATCTATCTATCTATCTATCTATCTATCTATCTATGTATCTATCTATCTATCTATCTATCTATCTATCTATCTATCTATCTATTTATCTATCTCATCTATATGTCTATATTAATTTCATTAGACTAAATGATTATTAATTCTCAAATCTTTAATTTGAATGGCACCTGGCAGACCTTCACACACACTCACAGACACACAAAAAAATGTGTGTCTTCCAAGCTATCTATCTATCTATCTATTTATCTATTTATCTATCTATCTATCTATCTATCTATCTATCTATCTATCTATCTATCTATCTATCTATCTATCTATCTATCTATCTATCTATCTATATAATCTATCTGTCTATCTGTCTATCTATCTATCTATCTATCTATCTATCTATCTATCTATCTATCTATCTATCTATCTATCTATCTATCTATCTATCTATCTATCTATCTATCTTAATTGTATAAGACTAAATGATTATAAATTCTCAAATTTTTTCTTTGAATGGCCCCTGGCAGACGTTCACACACACACAGACACAAAAAAATGTGTCTTTCAAACTATCTATCCATCTATCTATCTTAATTGTATAAGACTAAATGATTATAAATTCTCTAATCTTTACTTTGATTGGCACCTGGCAGACCTTCACACACACACAGACACAAAAAAAATGTCTGTCTTTCAAACTATCTATCTATCTATCTATCTATCTATCTATCTATCTATCTATCTATCTATCTATATATCTATCTATCTATGTATCTATCTATCTATCTATCTATCTATCTATCTATCTATCTATCTATCTATCTATCTATCTATCTATCTATCTATCTATCATATATGTATCTGTGTATCTATCTATCTATCTATCTATCTATCTATCTATCTATCTATCTATCTATCTATCTATCTATCTATCTATTTATTTATCTATCTATCTATCTATCTATCTATTTATCTATCTATCTATCTATCTATGTATCTAACTATCTATCTATCCATCTATCTATCTATCTATCTATCTATCTATCTATCTATCTATCTATCTATCTATCTATCTATCTATCTATCTATCTATCTATCTATCTATCTATCTATCTATCTATCTTAATTGTATAAGACTAAATGATTATAAATTCTCTAATCTTTACTTTGATTGGCACCTGGCAGACCTTCACACACACACAGACACAAAAAAAATGTGTGTCTTTCAAACTATCTATCTATCTATCTATCTATCTATCTATCTATCTATCTATCTATCTATCTATCTATCTATCTATCTATCTATCTATCTATCTATCTATCTATCTATCTATCTATATAATCTCTCTGTCTATCTGTCTATCTATCTATCTATTTATCTATCTATCTATGTATCTATCTATCTATCTATCTATCTATCTATCTATCTATCTATCTATCTATCTATCTATATAATCTCTCTGTCTATCTGTCTATCTATCTATCTATTTATCTATCTATCTATGTATCTATCTATCTATCTATCTATCTATCTATCTATCTATTTATCTATCTCATCTATATGTCTATATTAATTTCATTAGACTAAATGATTATTAATTCTCAAATCTTTAATTTGAATGGCACCTGGCAGACCTTCACACACACTCACAGACACACAAAAAAATGTGTGTCTTCCAAGCTATCTATCTATCTATCTATTTATCTATTTATCTATATATCTATCTATCTATCTATCTATCTATCTATCTATCTATCTATCTATCTATCTATCTATCTATCTATCTATCTATCTATCTATCTATCTATCTATCTATCTATCTTAATTGTATAAGAATAAATGATTATAAATTCTCAAATCTTTTCTTTGAATGGCCCCTGGCAGACGTTCACACACACACAGACACAAAAAAATGTGTCTTTCAAACTATCTATCTATCTATCTATCTATCTATCTATCTATCTATCTATCTATCTATCTATCTATCTATCTATCTATCTATCTGTCTATCTATCATCTATGTATCTATGTATCTATCTATCTATCTATATATCTATCTATCTATGTATCTATCTATCTATCTATCTATCTATCTATCTATCTATCTATCTATCTATCTATCTATCTATCTATCTATCTATCTATCTATCTATCTATCTATCTATCTATCTATCATATATGTATCTGTGTATCTATCTATCTATCTATCTATCTATCTATCTATCTATCTATCTATCTATCTATCTATCTATCTATCTATCTATCTATCTATCTATCTATCTATCTATCTATTTATTTATCTATCTATCTATCTATCTATTTATCTATCTATCTATCTATCTATCTATGTATCTATCCATCTATCTATCTATCTATCTATCTATCTATCTATCTATCTATCTATCTATCTATCTATCTATCTATCTATCTATCTATCTATCTATCTATCTATCTATCTATCTATCTATCTTAATTGTATAAGACTAAATGATTATAAATTCTCTAATCTTTACTTTGATTGGCACCTGGCAGACCTTCACACACACACAGACACAAAAAAATGTGTGTATTTCAAACTATCTATCTATCTATCTATCTATCTATCTATCTATCTATCTATCTATCTATCTATCTATCTATCTATCTATCTATCTATCTATCTATCTATCTATATATCTATCTATCTATCTATGTATCTATCTATCTATCTATCTATCTATCTATCTATCTATCTATCTATCTATCTATCTATCATATATGTATCTATGTATCTAACTATCTATCTATCCATCTATCTATCTATCTACCTATCTATCTATCTATCTATCTATCTATCTATCTATCTATCTATCTATCTATCTATCTATCTATCTATCTATCTATCTATCTATCTATCTATCTATCTATCTTAATTGTATAAGACTAAATGATTATAAATTCTCTAATTTTTACTTTGATTGGCACCTGGCAGACCTTCACACACACACAGACACAAAAAAAATGTGTGTCTTTCAAACTATCTATCTATCTATCTATCTATCTATCTATCTATCTATCTATCTATCTATCTATCTATCTATCTATCTATCTATCTATCTATCTATCTATCTATCTATCTATATATCTATCTATCTATGTATCTATCTATCTATCTATGTATCTATCTATCTATCTATCTATCTAACTATCATCTATGTATCTGTGTATCTGTGTATCTATCTATCTATATAACTATCTATCTATCTATCTATCTATCTATCTATCTATCTATCTATCTATCTATCTATCTATCTATATAATCTCTCTGTCTCTCTGTCTATCTATCTATCTATCTATTTATCTATCTATCTATGTATCTATCTATCTATCTATCTATCTATCTATCTATTTATCTATCTCATCTATATGTCTATATTAATTTCATTAGACTAAATGATTATTAATTCTCAAATCTTTACTTTAAATGGCACCTGGCAGACCTTCACACACACTCACAGACACACAAAAAAATGTGTGTCTTCCAAGCTATCTATCTATCTATTTATCTATTTATCTATCTATCTATCTATCTATCTATCTATCTATCTATCTATCTATCTATCTATCTATCTATCTATCTATCTATCTATCTATCTATCTATCTATCTATCTATCTATCTATCTATCTATGTATCTAACTATCTATCTATCCATCTATCTATCTATCTATCTATCTATCTATCTATCTATCTATCTATCTATCTATCTATCTATCTATCTATTTATCTATCTATCTATCTATCTATCTATCTATCTATCTATCTATCTATCATCTATGTATCTATGTATCTATCTATCTATCTATCTATCTATCTATCTATCTATCTATTTATCTATCTCATCTATATGTCTATATTAATTTCA
>NC_070584.1:3773239-3775739 GCF_027409825.1 Scomber japonicus | reverse complement strand
TGATAAATTGCATGCACTTGCTGAGATCAGACGAGTAAAGCCATAAAAAGTTAGTTGTAATCCATTCTCTTAGCAGAACACATAGAAAGGTTGATTTATAAACAGAATTAGTTCAATGTGATGAATTCTGATATATCTGAGTGTTTTAGTGTATGTCCAAAGACAATAAATGATTCAGTAATTAGTTGCATGATCTTGCTGAATATAGACGAATAAAGCCATAAAAAGTTATGTAATCCATTCTCTTAGCAGAACCCATAAAAAGGTGGATTTCTAAACACAATTAGTTCAATGTGATGAATTCTGAAATATCTGAGTGTTTTAGTGTATGTCCAACTAGAATAAGTGATTCAGTGATTAGTTGCATGAACTTGCTGAGAATAGACGAATAAAGCCATAAAACGTTATGTAATCAATTCTCTTAGCAAAATCCATAGAAAGGTTGATTTCTAAACACAATTAGTTCAATGTGATGAATTTTGATATATCTGAGTGTTTTCGTGTGTGGTCCAAAGAGAATAACTGATTCAGTGATTAATTGCATTAACTTGCTGAGAACAGACGAAGAAAGCCATAAAAAGTTAGTTGTAATCCATTCTCTTAGCAGAACCCATAGAAAGGTTGATTTCTAAACACAATTAGTTCAATGTGATGAATTCTGAACTGTCTGCATGTTTTCGTGTATGTCCAACGAGAATGAGTAATTCAGTGATTAGTTGCATGAACTTGCTGAGAATAGACGAATAAAGCCATAAAAAGTTATGTAATCCATTTTTTTTAGCAGAACCATAGAAAGGTTAATTTCTAAACACAATTAGTTCAATGTGATGAATTTTGAACTGTCTGCATGTTTTAGTGTATGTCCAACGTGAAGATTAATTCAGTGACTAACTTTTTATTGCTTTATTCGTCTGTTCTCAGCAAGTACATGCAACTAATCACTGAATCATTTATTGTCTTTGGACATACAATAAAAGACTCAGATATATCAGAATTCATCACATTGAACTAATTGTGTTTAGAAATCAACCTTTCTATGGCTTCTGCTAAGAGCATGGATTACAACTAACTTTTTATGGCTTTATTCGTCTATTCTCAGCAAGTTCATGCAACTAATCACTGAATCACTTCTTCTCTTTGGAGACACACTAAAACACTCAGATATATCAGAATTCATCACATTGAACTAATAGTGTTTAGAAATCCACCTTTCTATGGGTTCTGCTAAGAAAATGTATTACATAACTTTTTATGGCTTTATTCGGCTATTCTCAGCAAGATCATGCAACTAATCACTGAATCATTTTGAATCGACTTTTCTATGGGTTCTGCTACGAGACTGTATTACAACTAACTTTTTATGGCTTTATTCGTCTATTCTCAGCAAGATCATGCAACTAATCACTGAATCATTTATTCTCTTTGGACATACGGACATACACTAAAACACTCAGATATTTCAGAATTCATCACATTGAACTAATTGTGTTTAGAAATCAACCTTTCTATGGGTTCTGCTACGACACTGTATTACAACTAACTTTTTATGGCTTTATTCGTCTGTTCTCGAAAGTTCATGCAACTAATCACTAACTCACTTCTTCTCTTTGGATATACACTAAAAGACTCAGACAGTTCAGAATTCATCACATTGAACTAACTGTGTTTAGAAATCAACCTCTACATGGCTTCTGCTAAGAGCATGTATTACAACTAACTTTTTATGGCTTTATTCGTCTATTCACAGCAAGTTAATGCAACTAATCACTGAATCATTTATTCTATTTGGAAATACACTAAAACACTCAGATATTTTAGAATTCATCACATTGAACTAATTGTGTTTAGAAATCAACCTTTCTATGGATTCTGCTACGAGACAGTATTACAACTAACTTTTTATGGTTTTATTCGTCTGTTCTCAGCAAGATCAGGCAACTAATCACTGAATCATTTATTCTCTTTGGACATACACAAAACACTCAGTTATTTCAGAATTCATCACATTGAACTAATTGTGTTTAGAAATCAACCTTTCTATGGGTTCTGCTACGAGACTGTATTACAACTAAATTTTTATGGCTTTATTCGTCTGTTCTCAGCAAGTGCATGCAATTTATCGCTGAATCACTTATTCTCTTTGGAACACACATTAAAACACTCGATATACCAGAATTCATCACATTGAACTAATTGTGATTAGAAATCAACCTTTCTATGGATTCTGCTAAGAGAATGGATTACAACTAATTTTTTATGGCTTTATTTTTCTGATCTCAGCAAGTTCATGCAACTAATCATTGAAACACTTATTCTCTTTGGACATAAACTAAAACACTCAGATATATCAGAATTCATCACATTGACCTAAATGTGTTTAGAAATCAACCTTTCTATGGGTTCTGCTAAGAGAATGGATTACAACTAACTTTTTATGGCTTTATTCGTCTGTTCTCAGCAAGTGCATGCAATTTATCGCTGAATTACGTATTCTCTTTGG
>NC_070584.1:3732674-3742674 GCF_027409825.1 Scomber japonicus | reverse complement strand
ACAGATACATAGATAGTGCCACGGGGTTCTAGCTCCGAGGCAACTATTAATCTTCTCCATACTTAATATTATTAGTGCCACGGGGTTCAAGCTCCGAGGCATTCCACTCCAGAAGCTGGAGAGGAATGCCTATTAATCTTCTCCATACTTATTCTTTTTCTTTTTCTTCCGCCGTTTTTCGGCGCGTAACTCCTCCCACAGGTTTGAGAAAACCCCAACAATATATACATCAAAACGTGCGGCTCGATCGGGAAAGAGGTGCTATGACTTTTGGTGTTGAAATTCCAAAGTTTCCCAAAGTTATTCCCAAAAAACCGGGAATATTTCTCGGAAATGAATGGGAATTTTTTGAAAATACTCCAAAATTTCACCTTTTTTTACCTTTTTTCAGAGTCACGTAGCTCGCTCATACGTGCACGTAGAAACGTGATTAAAACTTTAAAACGGAGGAAAACTTGTGCTCTCTGCAAAACACTAAACTGTTTTTCCATAACATGTAAACTTTTCAAACTATGAGCAGTCAAACGAGGAGTGGAAATCACTTTTTCTTCAAAGTTAGAGTGGAAGCGGCAGTTAGCTAGAGTGTGAGAAGCAGTAATTCATAACCTTCATTTTTATTTTTAACTCGAGCTCACGGCCAAACCGTAAAAAGGAGACAAATAATTTTTGGTCAAAATATAGACATAGGTGTTGGGATTCATAAAATGTGACGTTGACAGGCGGGGTCTGCACAAAATTTAAACGGGGGGGCCGAGACCGGCGGCAATCCCTGTCTCGCTCCCCATTAAACCTAATGTAATCGTCTTCTTATTTCAAAAGAATCTCACTCTGTGTTCGCACTGAGCTTACTCGCTCATTTTAAGGAATATCTGAATAAAATAAACACTGTCAGAATCTGCCGGCTTCTGTGTCTCTCACGGTGTTTTCGGTTTTTGGACAGGAGTTACGGTTTTCTCACAGTTTGCAATTGTTCGGGACCTTGTCAGAAGCCAAATCCTTTAGAATTTTGAGACATTTTTCAAGGCAGATCCTGAAATCGCCGTAGCAACCGCAGGGCCTTAGCTGACCTTAGCAACCTGTCGCTGGGCAGAATCTGACCTACTTTTTTGTGATTGGCTGAACTGACCTACCTTTTTGTGATTGGCTAATTCTACCTGTCTGTCTGTTTTGCCAGTTAACTGAGCTGGGACTCACACAGTGTGAGTACACACTGTGTTGTAGTGCTTAGAGTTAGTGCATGTTGCTACTGCCTTGTGCTCTGTGTGCTACTCTCTGCTTACATCTACTGTTACACTTGATACTGACTAGTAAGATGTACTTAATACTGCCACAGTAAAAGTTACTTAGTGTTATATGATCAGGGTGACTTTTGAACACTGGAAATAAATCATGTACTCGTCCCGGCAGTAGCCCTGTGGCACTCAAAATTTCCCTGGAATTTTCTAGTTTTTCTTCTTATTATTCTTCCGCCGTTTTTCGGCGCGTAACTCCTCCCGCAGCTTTGAGAAAACCCCGACAATATATACATCAAAACGTGCGGCTAGATCGGGGGATGGGTGCTATGACTTTTGGTGTTGAAATTCCTATTTTTCCCAACGTTATTCCCAAAACAAAATAGGCATGATTCTCCATTGGAAATGAATGGGGATTTCTTTTTGAACACTAAATTTCATCTTTTTTCAGAATCACCTAGCTCTCTCATACTTGCACATAGAAATGTGATTCAAACTTTAAAACGGAGGAAAACTTGTGCTCTCTCCAAAACACTAAACTGTTTTTACATAACATGTAAACTTTTCAAACTATGAGCAGTCAAACGAGGAGTGGAAGTCAATTTTTCTTGAAAGTTAGAGTGGAAGCGTCAGTTATTGACAGTCTTACTGCTCAAATGCAGGCCAGGAAGGTGTGTGTGTGTGTCTGTGTGTGTCTTTGTGTGTGAGTGTTTGTACACACTATATTATGTGCTAATACAGGGTGTGTGTGAAGCGTCAAATGCTGTAGTGTCGTGCATAGAGTTAGTGCATGTTGTTACTGCATTGTGCTCTGTGTGCTTCTCTCTGCTGTACTCGTCCCGGCAGTTGCCCCGTGGCACTCAAAATTTCCCTGGAATTTTCTAGTTAGTGCCACGGGGTTCTAGCTCCGAGGCCTTCCAGTCCAGAAGCTGGAGAGGAAGGCCTCGGGGCAAAGCCCCGAGGCAACTATTAATCTTCTCCATACTTATTCTTACATCTTCTTCCGCCGTTTTTCAGCGCGTAACTCCTCCCGCAGCTTTGAGAAAACCCCGACAATATATACATCAAAACGTGCGGCTCGATCGGGGGATGGGTGCTATGACTTTTGGTGTTGAAATTCCAAAGTTTCCCAAAGTTATTCCCAAAAAACCGGGAGATTTCTCCATTGGAAATGAATGGGAATTTTTTGAAAAACCCCAAAAATTTCACCTTTTTTCACCTTTTTTCAGAGTCACGTAGCTCGCTCATACGTGCACGTAGAAACGTGATTAAAACTTTAAAACGGAGGAAAACTTGTCCTCTCTGGAAAAATACCGAACTGTTTTTACATAAAATGTAAAATTTTCAAACTATGAGCAGTCAAACGAGGAGTGGAAATCACTTTTTCGTCAAAGTTAGAGTGGAAGCGGCAGTTAGCTAGAGTGTGAGAAGCAGTAATGCATAACCTTCATTTTTATTTTTAACTCGAGCTCACGGCCAAACCGTAAAAAGAAGACAAATAATTTTTTGTCAAAATATAGACATAGGTGTTGGGATTCATAAAATGTGACTTTGACAGGCGGGGTCTGCACACAATTTAAACGGGGGGTCCGAGACCGGCGGCAATATCTGTCTCGCTGCCCATTAAACCTAATGTAATCGTCATCTTTTTTCAAAAGAATCTCACTCTGTGTTCACACTGAGCTTACTCGCTCATTTTAAGGAATATCTGAATAAAATAAACACTGTCAGAATCTGCCGGCTTCTGTGTCTCTCACGGTGTTTTCGGTTTTTGGACAGGAGTTACGGTTTTCTCACAGTTTACAATTGTTCGGAACCTTGTCAGAAGCCAAATTCTTAGAATTTTGAGACATTTTTCAAGGCAGATCCTGAAATCGCCGTAGCAACCGCAGGGCCTTAGCTGACAATGGCAAACTGTTGCTGGGCAGAAACTGACCTACTTTTTTGTGATTGGCTGAACTGACCTACCTTTTTGTGATTGGCTAATTCTACCTGTCTGTCTGTTTTACCAGTTAACTGAGGTAGCGGCCGAGCTAGTATTGATACTCTCTCTATATATACATATGAATTATACTGACAGTCTTACTGCTCAAATGCAGGCTGGTGTGTGTGTGTGTGTGCGTGCCTGCGTGTGTGTGTGTGAGTACATACTGTGTTGTAGTGCTTAGTTAGTGCATGTTGCTACTGCCTTGTGCTCTGTGTGCTACTCTCTGCTTACATCTACTGTTACACTTGATACTGACCAGTAAGATGTTCTTAATACTGCCACAGTAAAAGTTACTTAGTGTTATATGATCAGGGTGACTTTTGAACACTGGAAATAAATTGTGTACTCGTCCCGGCAGTAGCCCCGTGGCACTCAAAATTTCCCTGGAATTTTCTAGTGTTTACTTTACAATTCTCTTTTGCCATATTTCGGCGCGTAACTCCTCCCACAGTTTTGAGAAAACCCCAACAATATATACATCAAAACGTGCGGCTCGATCGGGGGAGGGGTGCTATGACTTTTGGTGTTGAAATTCCTATTTTTCCCAAAGTTATTCCCAAAACAACACAGGCATAATCCTCCATTGGAAATGAATGGGAATTTCTTTTTAAACACAAAATTTCATCTTTTTTCAGAGTCACCTAGCTCTCTTATACTTACACATAGAAATTTGATTCAAACTTTAAAACGAAGGAAAACTTGTTCTCTTCTCACAACACTAAACTGTTTTAACATAACATGTAAACTTTTAAAAGTATGATCAGTCAAACGAGGAGTGGAAGTCAATTTTTCTTGAAAGTTAGAGTGGAAGCATCAGTTATTGACACTCTTACTGCTCAAATGCAGGCCAGGCAGGTGTGTGTGTGTGTGTGTGTGTGTGTGTGTGTCTCAAAATCCTTTAGAATTTTGAGACATTTTTCAAGGTAGATCCTGAAATCGCTGTAGCAACCGTAGAACCTTAGCTGACCTTGGCAACCTGTTGCTGGGCAGAATCTGACCTACTTTATTGTGATTGGCTAAACTGAACTACCTTTTTGTGATTGGCTAATTCTACCTGTCTGTCTGTTTTGCCAGTTAACTGAGCTCGTATTGATACTCTCTCTCTATATATATACATATGAATTATATTGACACTCTTACTGCTCAAATGCTGGCTTGTGTGTGAGTGTGTGTGTGTGTGTGTGTGTGTGTGTGTGTGTGTGTGTGTGCTGTAGTGTCGTGCATAGAGTTAGTGCATGTTCATACTGCCTTGTGCTCTGTGTGCTACTCTCTGCTGTACTGCGTAGTTTTTTGAAAACCCCCAAAAATTTCACCTTTTTTCACCTTTTTTCAGAGTCACGTAGCTCGCTCATATGTGCACGTAGAAACGTGATTAAAACTTCAAAACGGAGGAAAACTTGTCCTCTCTGGAAAAATACCAAACTGTTTTGACATAACATGTAAACTTTTCAAACTATGAGCAGTCAAACGAGGAGTGGAAAACACTTTTTCGTCAAAGTTAGAGTGGAAGCAGCAGTTAGCTAGAGTGTGAGAAGCAGTAAACCATAACCTTAATTTTTATTTTTAACTCGAGCTCACGGCCAAACCGTAAAAAGGAGACACATAATTTTTGGTCAAAATATAGACATAGGTGTTGGGATTCATAAAATGTGACTTTGACCGGCGGGATCTGCACAAAATTTAAACAGGGGGGCCGAGACCGGCGGCAATACCTGTCTCGCTCCCCATTAAACCTAATGTAATCGTCTTCTTTTTTCAAAAGAATCTCACTCTGTGTTCACACTGAGCTTACTCGCTCATTTTAAGGAATATCTGAATAAAATAAACACTGTCAGAATCTGCCGGCTTCTGTGTCTCTCACGGTATTTTCGGTTTTTGGACAGGAGTTACGGTTTTCTCACAGTTTGCAATTGTTCGGGACCTTGTCAGAAGCCAAAATCTTCTGAATTTTCAGAATTCTTTCCATGCAGATTCTCAAATCACCATAGCAACCGCAGGGCCTTAGCTGACCTTGGCAACCTGTTGCTGGGCAGAATCTGACCTACATTTTTGTGATTGGCTAAACTGATCTACCTTTTTGTGATTGGCTAATACTACCTTCTGTCTGTTTTGCCAGTTAACCGAGGTAGCATGGCTGCTAGCTCGGCCGCGATAGCGGCCGAAAGCGCTCAGCGACAGTATAGCTGTTGACTTTGATTGACAGGTGACACTTGGTGGGGGGGGGGGGGGGGGGGGGTTCAGCGAACTCAGCAGGCATGCCCACAGTGTTTGGGAGAGACAGACGCTGATTTTTACACAACTTAGACCTTAAGACTAATGTTGTTATCGCCCACCACATTAACATATGGAGACAGACATAAAAAAAATGTGGAAATTTAGAAATACAGAAATAAATAAATGTAAAAATAAATAAATGAATAAATAAATGTGACTGTGTCAGGTCATTTGAATGAAGTGTTTAATTAATTCATGTTTACTGTTGACAAAATATTGTATTGTTTTGTGTTGTAGGGCAAAACTAGGAGAAAAGTTGTTAATATTTGAGTGATATATTTATAGTATTTTGATAGTTATATTTATATTTAAGTTTACAATTAATATGTCTGATTTTATTTATGTGTCATTACTATCATGGTGTAGCTCTGTTCATGAGGGGGAGGAAGAGGCAGAGGTCAGAGGTCAACCAGTTCAATGAGCCTGAAACCAGGAGAGCTACAGGCTCACAGACTTACAGCTGAGTTAGTATGTTGCTTTGCTTGTTTGTATTATTTCATAAATTCCCTCCATAAATACTATCCTGTGAAATAAGGCCAGATTACATCAGTACAGCATTACCTCTGAACTGACACTGGCTCTACATATAATGTGAAAACTGCATCTGGTCATAATAAATCTGATTTATGAACTAATACAATATTAACA
Organism: Scomber japonicus; assembly: GCF_027409825.1. NCBI lineage: Eukaryota > Metazoa > Chordata > Actinopteri > Scombriformes > Scombridae > Scomber > Scomber japonicus. The sequence continues at coordinate 3,736,533 of NC_070584.1, read as the reverse complement.
ATCTTCTCATTTCAGGAGATAATTCAGGACCTGGACCTTGAGCAGTCTCATCAGCTGCTGCACTGTCTGATGAGAGACCCAAGCATGATGTTCAACCTACTGTCTTCATCACCTGGAGACCTACAGCATCACCTCACCCTGTCTTCATCACCTGGAGACCTACAGCATCACCTCACCCTGTCTTCATCACCTGGAGACCTACAGCATCACCTCACCCTGTCCTCATCACCTGGAGACCTACAGCATCACCTCAGCCTGTCTTCATCACCTGGAGACCTACAGCATCACCTCACCCTGTCCTCATCACCTGGAGACCTACAGCATCACCTCACCCTGTCTTCATCACCTGGAGACCTACAGCATCACCTCACCCTGTCTTCATCACCTGGAGACCTACAGCATCACCTCACCCTGTCTTCATCACCTGGAGACCTACAGCATCACCTCAGCCTGTCTTCATCACCTGGAGACCTACAGCATCACCTCACCCTGTCTTCATCACCTGGAGACCTACAGCATCACCTCACCCTGTCTTCATCACCTGGAGACCTACAGCATCACCTCACCCTGTCTTCATCACCTGGAGACCTACAGCATCACCTCACCCTGTCTTCATCACCTGGAGACCTACAGCATCACCTCACCCTATCCAGGGTCAGCCTGGTGTTTCTGCCAGAGATGCAGATTCCCTCCAACATGAAGCACTTAGAGACAGAAGAGTAGTGATACTAAGCTGCTGTGTGTGGAGATCTGTCACTCACACTGTATTAAAATAAATATGGAAAATAACACATGGGTGTTTGTAATAGAGTAAAATGACTATCTATGTATTATTATCAGTATAAAACAGAACAATCACAATATCAGTAGAAATAATAAACATGTACACAAACATATTTATAAATGACATAGTTAGTTAGTCTTATATAGTTAGATACTCAGTTGTTAGTTGAAGCTTGTTACTCTAAGTGTGTGACACAGAGGAGAGGAGGCATGACTGAAGGGAAATACATTTATTGAGGGGAATAGAACTGAGAGCTGGGGCAGGGGAACTGCTGTGAGGGTTAGGGTCCAGGTCTGAGGAGCAGGGTCCAGGTCTGAGGAGCAGGGTCTGGGATGCCTTTAAAGAGAATAAATACAGAGCCATTATTAGTCTCATGTCATTGTTACTGGATAACTGAGAAGACTGATGTGATGCTACAGTAATGTGTAATAATAATAATAATAATAATAATAATAATAATAATAATAATAATAAGATAATAAGTATTATTATTATTATATTATTAATTATTATTATTATTATTATAAATAATAATAATAATAATAAATAATAATAATAATAATATAATTATTATTATTAATAATAATAATAATTAATCACAACAATAAATAATAATAAATAATAATAATAATAATATAATTATTATTATTATATTATACATAATAATAATAATCATAATAATAATATAATTATTATTATTATATTATACATAATAATAATAATAATAATAGAAAAAATGTGCAGATTTTATTTTAGTTTAGGAAATGAGCAGACCTTGATCTGAATGAAACAAACATCATATTATAGATACTGATAACATGCTGCTCTAAATCAAATCTGGGATGAATAAAGTCAATGTGTTTATCTGTGTATTAATCTGTTTATGTAATAAAACTAGCAGTAGTTAACAACTGTAAATAATCATATTATGATAGCAAACCTGTGTTTCTATGTCTTCATGTCAGTAAACAAACATATAACATATAGTACTGACTAACTAGACAGTGAGCTGAATGTCAGCAGGTAACGTTATAACACTTTATGTGAAGCAGCGCTGATGTTACTCACCTGTCCGGCAGAGCAGGCAGAGCAGCGTCTGCTGCCTTCACTCCCCGCTCCTCTACCGGCTCTCCTCTGTCCCTTAGCCGGCTCTCCTCTGTCCTTCCCGGGTCTCCTCTGTCCCTGTGCCGGGTCTCCTCTGTCCCTCCGCTGTAATAAAATCACGCTGATGTGTCAGCTGATGTGTGTGTGTATGTGTGCGTGTGTGTGTGTGTGCGTGCGTGCGTGCGCGCGCAGCATCGCTGTTTTGGAACTTGAATTTGAAGGATGCTTATCAACTGTAGCCTAGCAACCGTGGCACTCAAAATTTACCTGGAATTTTCTAGTGTTTACTTTACAATTCTCTTTTGCCATATTTCGGCGCGTAACTCCTCCCGCAGCTTTGAGAAAACCCCGACAATATATACATCAAAACGTGCGGCTCGATCGGGGGATGGGTGCCATGACTTTTGGTGTTGAAATTCCTATTTTTTCCAAAGTTATTCCCAAAACAAAATAGGCATGATTCTCCATTGGAAATGAATGGGAATTTCTTTTTGATCACAAAATTTCATCTTTTTTCAGAGTCACCTAGCTCTCTCATACTTGCACATAGAAATGTGATTCAAACTTTAAAACGAAGGAAAACTTGTGCTCTCTTCACAACACCAAACTGTTTTTACATAACATGTAAACTTTTCAAACTATGAGCAGTCAAACGAGGAGTGGAAATCACTTTTTTTTCAAAGTTAGAGTGGAAGCGTCAGTTATTGACAGTCTTACTGCTCAAATGAAGGCCAGGCAGGTATGTGTGTGTCTTTGTGTGTGTCTTTGTGTGTGAGTGTTTGTACACACTATGTTGTGTGCTAATACAGGGTATGTGTGAAGCGTCAAGTGCTGTAGTGTAGTGCTTAGAGTTAGTGCATGTTCCTACTGCCTTGTGCTCTGTGTGCTACTCTCTGCTGTACTCATCCCGGCAGTAGCCCCGTGGCACTCAAAATTTCCCTGGAATTTTCTAGTTAGTGCCACGGGGTTCAAGCCCCGAGGCATTCCACTCCAGAAGCTGGAGAGGAATGCCTCGGGCGAAGCCCGAGGCAACTATTAATCTTCTCCATACTTAATATTATTTTTCAACTTCTTCCGCCGTTTTTCGGCGCGTAACTCCTCCCGCAGCTTTGAGAAAACCCCGACAATATATACATCAAAACGTGCGGCTCGATCGGGGGATGGGTGCTATGACTTTTGGTGTTGAAATTCCAAAGTTTCCCAAAGTTATTCCCAAAAAACCGGGAATAATTCTCCATTGAAAATGAATGGGAATTTTTTTTTAAAAACACAAAATTTCACCTTTTTTCAGAGTCACCTAGCTCGCTCATACGTGCACGTAGAAACGTGATTAAAACTTCAAAACGGAGGAAAATTTGTCCTCTCTGGACAAATACAAACTATTTTAACATAACATGTAAACTTTTCAAACTATGAGAAGTCAAACGAGGAGTGGAAATCACTTTTTCGTCAAAGTTAGAGTGGAAGCAGCAGTTAGCTAGAGTGTGAGAAGCAGTAAACCATAACCTTAATTTTTATTTTTAACTCGAGCTCACGGCCAAACCGTAAAAAGGAGACAAATAATTTTTTGTCAAAATGCAGACATAGGTGTTGGGATTCATAAAATGTGACTTTGACAGGCGGGATCTGCACAAAATTTAAACGGGGGGGCCGAGACCGGCGGCAATACCTGTCTCGCTCCCCATTAAACCTAATGTAATCGTCTTCTTATTTCAAAAGAATCTCACTCTGTGTTCGCACTGAGCTTACTCGCTCATTTTAAGGAATATGTGAATAAAATAAACACTGTCAGAATCTGCCGGCTTCTGTGTCTCTCACGGTGTTTTCGGTTTTTGGACAGGAGTTACGGTTTTCTCACAGTTTGCAATTGTTCGGAACCTTGTCAGAAGCCAAATCTTTTAGAATGTTGAGACATTTTTCAAGGCAGATCCTGAAATCGCCATAGCAACCGCAGGGCCTTAGCTGACCATG
>NC_070584.1:3712674-3730174 GCF_027409825.1 Scomber japonicus | reverse complement strand
TAGCCGGCTCTCCTCTGTCCTTCCCGGGTCTCCTCTGTCCCTGTGCCGGGTCTCCTCTGTCCCTCCGCTGTAATAAAATCACGCTGATGTGTCAGCTGATGTGTGTGTGTGTATGTGTGCGTGTGTGTGTGTGTGCGTGCGTGCGTGCGCGCGCAGCATCGCTGTTTTGGAACTTGAATTTGAAGGATGCTTATCAACTGTAGCCTAGCAACCGTGGCACTCAAAATTTACCTGGAATTTTCTAGTGTTTACTTTACAATTCTCTTTTGCCATATTTCGGCGCGTAACTCCTCCCGCAGCTTTGAGAAAACCCCGACAATATATACATCAAAACGTGCGGCTCGATCGGGGGATGGGTGCCATGACTTTTGGTGTTGAAATTCCTATTTTTTCCAAAGTTATTCCCAAAACAAAATAGGCATGATTCTCCATTGGAAATGAATGGGAATTTCTTTTTGATCACAAAATTTCATCTTTTTTCAGAGTCACCTAGCTCTCTCATACTTGCACATAGAAATGTGATTCAAACTTTAAAACGAAGGAAAACTTGTGCTCTCTTCACAACACCAAACTGTTTTTACATAACATGTAAACTTTTCAAACTATGAGCAGTCAAACGAGGAGTGGAAATCACTTTTTTTTCAAAGTTAGAGTGGAAGCGTCAGTTATTGACAGTCTTACTGCTCAAATGAAGGCCAGGCAGGTATGTGTGTGTCTTTGTGTGTGTCTTTGTGTGTGAGTGTTTGTACACACTATGTTGTGTGCTAATACAGGGTATGTGTGAAGCGTCAAGTGCTGTAGTGTAGTGCTTAGAGTTAGTGCATGTTCCTACTGCCTTGTGCTCTGTGTGCTACTCTCTGCTGTACTCATCCCGGCAGTAGCCCCGTGGCACTCAAAATTTCCCTGGAATTTTCTAGTTAGTGCCACGGGGTTCAAGCCCCGAGGCATTCCACTCCAGAAGCTGGAGAGGAATGCCTCGGGCGAAGCCCGAGGCAACTATTAATCTTCTCCATACTTAATATTATTTTTCAACTTCTTCCGCCGTTTTTCGGCGCGTAACTCCTCCCGCAGCTTTGAGAAAACCCCGACAATATATACATCAAAACGTGCGGCTCGATCGGGGGATGGGTGCTATGACTTTTGGTGTTGAAATTCCAAAGTTTCCCAAAGTTATTCCCAAAAAACCGGGAATAATTCTCCATTGAAAATGAATGGGAATTTTTTTTTAAAAACACAAAATTTCACCTTTTTTCAGAGTCACCTAGCTCGCTCATACGTGCACGTAGAAACGTGATTAAAACTTCAAAACGGAGGAAAATTTGTCCTCTCTGGACAAATACAAACTATTTTAACATAACATGTAAACTTTTCAAACTATGAGAAGTCAAACGAGGAGTGGAAATCACTTTTTCGTCAAAGTTAGAGTGGAAGCAGCAGTTAGCTAGAGTGTGAGAAGCAGTAAACCATAACCTTAATTTTTATTTTTAACTCGAGCTCACGGCCAAACCGTAAAAAGGAGACAAATAATTTTTTGTCAAAATGCAGACATAGGTGTTGGGATTCATAAAATGTGACTTTGACAGGCGGGATCTGCACAAAATTTAAACGGGGGGGCCGAGACCGGCGGCAATACCTGTCTCGCTCCCCATTAAACCTAATGTAATCGTCTTCTTATTTCAAAAGAATCTCACTCTGTGTTCGCACTGAGCTTACTCGCTCATTTTAAGGAATATGTGAATAAAATAAACACTGTCAGAATCTGCCGGCTTCTGTGTCTCTCACGGTGTTTTCGGTTTTTGGACAGGAGTTACGGTTTTCTCACAGTTTGCAATTGTTCGGAACCTTGTCAGAAGCCAAATCTTTTAGAATGTTGAGACATTTTTCAAGGCAGATCCTGAAATCGCCATAGCAACCGCAGGGCCTTAGCTGACCATGGCAACCTGTTGCTGGGCAGAATCTGATCTACCTTTTTGTGATTGGCTGAACTGACCTACCTTTTTGTGATTGGCTAATTCTACCTGTCTGTCTGTTTTACCAGTATCTATGTATCTATCTATCTATCTATGTATCTATCTATCTATCTATCTATCTATCTATCTATCTATCTATCTATCTATCTATCTATCGATCTATCTGTCTATCTATCTATCTATCTATCTATCTATCTATCTATCTATCTATGTATCGAACTATCTATCTATCTATCTATCTTTGTATCTATCTATCTATCTATCTATCTATCTATCTATCTATCTATCTATCTATCTATCTATCTGTCTATCTATCTATCTATCTATTGATGTATCTATCCATCTATCTATCTATCTATCTGTCTATCTATCTATCTATCTATCTATCTATCTATCTATCTATCTATCTATCGATCTATCTGTCTATCTATCTATCTATCTATCTATCTATCTATCTATCTATCTATCTATCTGTCTATCTATCTATCTATCTATTGATGTATCTATCCATCTATCTATCTATCTATCTATCGATCTATCTATCTATCTATCTATCTGTCTATCTATCTATCTTTGTATCTATCTATCTATCTATCTATCTTTGTATCTATCTATCTATCTATCTGTCTATCTATCTATCTATCTATCTATCTATCTATCTATCTATCTATCTATCTATCTATCTATCTATCTATCTGTCTGTCTGTCTGTCTGTCTGTCTATCTATCTATCTATCTATCTATCTATCTATCTATCTATCCATCTATCTATGTATCTATTTCTATGTATCTATCTATCTATCTATCTATCTATCTATCTATCTATCTATCTATCTATCTGTCTTTCTGTCTGTCTATCTATCTATCTATCTATCTATCTATCTATCTATCTATCTATCTATCCATCTATCTATGTATCTATTTCTATGTATCTATCTATCTATCTATCTGTCTATCTATCTATCTTTGTATCTATCTATCTATCTTTGTATCTATCTATCTATCTATCTATCTATCTATCTATTGATGTATCTATCTATCTATCTATCTATCTATCTATCTATCTATCTATCTATCTATCTATCTATCTATCTATCTATCTATCTATCTGTTGATGTATCTATCTATCTATCTATCTATCTATCTATCTATTGATGTATCTATCTATCTATCTATCTATCTATCTATCTATCTATCTATCTGTTGATGTATCTATCTATCTATCTATTGATGTATCTATCTATCTATCTATCTATCTATCTATTGATGTATCTATCTATCTATCTATCTATCTGTCTGTCTATCTATCTATCTATCTATCTATCTATCTATCTATCTATGTATCGATGTATCTATCTATCTATCTATCTATCTATCTATTGATGTATCTATCTATCTATCTATCTATCTATCTATCTATCTATTGATGTATCTATCTATCTATCTATCTATTGATGTATCTATCTATCTATCTATCTATCTATCTATTGATGTATCTATCTATCTATCTATCTATCTATCTATCTATTGATGTATTTATCTATCTATCTATCTATCTATCTATTGATGTATCTATCTATCTATCTATCTATCTATCTATCTGTCTATCTATCTGTCTATCTATCTATCTATCTGTCTATCTATCTATCTATATATCTATTGATGTATCTATCTATCTATCTATCTATCTATCTATCTATCTATCTATCTATCTATCTGTCTGTCTGTCTGTCTGTCTGTCTGTCTGTCTGTCTGTCTGTCTGTCTGTCTGTCTGTCTATCTAACTATCTATCTATCTATCTATCTATCTATCTATCTATCTATCATCTATCATCTATGTATCTATCTATCTATCTATCTATCTATCTATCTATCTATTAGATAGATACATAGATAGATAGATAGATACACATTTATGTTTGTGTGTGTGTTAAGTTACGGTTTTCTCACAGTTTGCAATTGTTCGGGACCTTGTCAGAAGCCAAATCTTTTAGAATGTTGAGACATTTTTCAAGGCAGATCCTGAAATCGCCATAGCAACCGCAGGGCCTTAGCTGACCATGGCAACCTGTTGCTGGGCAGAATCTGATCTACCTTTTTGTGATTGGCTGAACTGACCTACCTTTTTGTGATTGGCTAATTCTACCTGTCTGTCTGTTTTGCCAGTTAACTGAGCTAATTCATTTGAATGGATTAATTCATGTTTACTGTGGACACAATAAATAGTTTTATTGTATTGTATTGTAGTTATATGATTCGTGGTTTATAAAAAGATTTAACATTTATCAGTAGAAGATGAACAAAATGTACATAATATAATTTCATACAACTAAGTAATTTAAAATAAATGATTTGAAGATTTACTTAATAATTTCATTACAGTGATGTTCCTGTCGGTGGAAAAAATGAAGTAGAATTTAATTTATAAGTTTAAATAAATATTATTTATGCTTAAATGTGATAATAACATTAACTTAATATTTTCAAGAACGTTAAGTTGAGAATAAAGTACATTCATAAGAAAAAAATAAATCGTGTACTCGTCCCGGCAGTAGCCCCGTGGCACTCAAAATTTCCCTGGAATTTTCTAGTGTTTACTTTACAATTCTCTTTTGCCATATTTCGGCGCGTAACTCCTCCCGCAGCTTTGAGAAAACCCCGACAATATATACATCAAAACGTGCGGCTCAATCGGGAAAGAGGTGCTATGACTTTTGGTGTTGAAATTCCTATTTTTCCCAAAGTTATTCCTAAAACAAAATAGGCATGATTCTCCATTGGAAATGAATGGGAATTTCTTTTTGAACACAAAATTTCATCTTTTTTTAGAATGACCTAGCTCTCTTATACTTGCACATAGAAATGTGATTCAAACTTTAAAACGAAGGAAAACTTGTGCTCTCTCCAAAACACTAAACTGTTTTAACATAACATGTAAACTTTTCAAACTATGAGCAGTCAAACGAGGAGTGGAAATCACTTTTTCTTCAAAGTTAGAGTGGAAGCGTCAGTTATTGACAGTCTTACTGCTCAAATGCAGGCCAGGCAGGTATGGTGTGTGTGTGTGTGTGTGTGTGTGTGTGTGTGTGTGCTGTAGTGTCGTGCATAGAGTTAGTGCATGTTCCTACTGCCTTGTGCTCTGTGTGCTACTCTCTGCTGTACTCGTCCCGGCAGTAGCCCCGTGGCACTCAAAATTTCCCTGGAATTTTCTAGTGTTTACTTTACAATTCTCTTTTGCCATATTTCGGCGCGTAACTCCTCCCACAGTTTTGAGAAAACCCCAACAATATATACATCAAAATGTGCGGCTCGATCGGGGGAGGGGTGCTATGACTTTTGGTGTTGAAATTCCTATTTTTCCCAAAGTTATTCCCAAAACAACACAGGCATAATCCTCCATTGGAAATGAATGGGAATTTCTTTTTAAACACAAAATTTCATCTTTTTTCAGAGTCACCTAGCTCTCTTATACTTACACATAGAAATTTGATTCAAACTTTAAAACGAAGGAAAACTTGTTCTCTTCTCACAACACTAAACTGTTTTAACATAACATGTAAACTTTTAAAAGTATGATCAGTCAAACGAGGAGTGGAAGTCAATTTTTCTTGAAAGTTAGAGTGGAAGCATCAGTTATTGACACTCTTACTGCTCAAATGCAGGCCAGGCAGGTGTGTGTGTGTGTGTGTGTGTGTGTGTGTGTCTTTGTACACACTATGTTGTGTGCTAATACAGGGTATGTGTGAAGCGTAATGTGCTGTAGTGTTGTGCATAGAGTTAGTGCATGTTCCTACTCTCTGCTGTACTCGTCCCGGCAGCAACCCCGTGGCACTCAAAATTTCCCTGGAATTTTCTAGTGTTTACTTTACAATTCTCTTCCGCCATATCTCGGCGCGTAACTCGTCCCGCAGCTTTGAGAAAACTCCAACAATATATACATCAAAACGTGCGGCTCGATCAGGGGAGGGGTGCTATGACTTTTGGTGTTGAAATTCCTATTTTTCCCAATGTTATTCCCAAAACAAAACAGGCATGATTCTCCATTGGAAATGAATGGGAATTTCTTTTTGAACACAAAATTTCATCTGTTTTCAGAATCACCTAGCTCTCTCATACTTACAAATAGAAATGTGATTCAAACTTTAAAACGGAGGAAAACTTGTGTTCTCTTCAAAACACTAAACTGTTTTAACATAACATGTAAACTTTTCAATCTATGAGCAGTCAAACGAGGAGTGGAAATCACTTTTTCTTCAAAGTTAGAGTGGAAGTGTCAGTTATTGACACTCTTACTGCTCAAATGCAGGCCAGGCAGGTATGGTGTGTGTGTGTGTGTGTGTGTGTGTGTGTGTCTTTGTGTGTAAGTGTTTGTACACACTGTGTAGTGTGCTAACATTATGTGTGAAGTGTAAAGTGCTGTAGTGTAGTGCTTAGAGTTAGTGCATGTTGCTACTGCCTTGTGCTCTCTGTGCTACTCTCTGCTTACATCTACTGTTACACTTGATACTGACCAGTAAGATGTACTTAATACTGCCACAGTAAAAGTTACTTAGTGTTATATGATCAGGGTGACTTTTGAACACTGGAAATAAATTGTGTACGCGTCCCGGCAGTAGCCCCGTGGCACTCAAAATTTCCCTGGAATTTTCTAGTGTTTACTTTACAATTCTCTTCCGCCATATTTCGGCGCGTAAGTCCTCCCACAGCTTTGAGAAAACCCCGACAATATACACATCAAAACGTGCGGCTCGATCGGGGGAGGGGTGCTATGACTTTTGGTGTTGAAATTACTATTTTTCCCAAAGTTATTCCCAAAACAAAACAGGCATAATCCTCCATTGGAAATGAATGGGAATTTCTTTTTAAACACAAAATTTCATCTTTTTTCGAAGTCAACTAGCTCTCTCATACTTGCACATAGAAATGTGATTCAAACTTTAAAATGAAGGAAAACTTGTGCTCTCTTCACAACACTAAATTGTTTTTACATAACATGTAAACTTTTAAAAGTATGAGCAATCAACCGAGGAGTGGAAATCACTTTTTCTTCAAAGTTAGAGTGGAAGCATCAGTTATTGACACTCTTATTGCTCAAATGCAGGCCAGGCAGGTGTGTGTGTGTGTGTGTGTGTGTGTGTGTGTGTGTGTGTGTGTGTGTGTGTGTGTGTGTGTGTGTGTGTGTGTGTGTGTGTGTGTGTGTGTGTGTGTCTTTGTACACACTATGTCGTGTGCTAATACAGGGTATGTGTGAAGCGTCAAGTGCTGTAGTGTCGTGCATAGAGTTAGTGCATGTTCCTACTCTCTGCTGTACTCGTCCCGGCAGTAGCCCCGTGGCACTCAAAATTTCCCTGGAATTTTCTAGTGTTTACTTTACAATTCTCTTTTGCCAAATTTCGGCGCGTAACTTCTCCCACAGTTTTGAGAAAACCCTGACAATATATACATCAAAACGTGCGGCTCGATCGGGGGAGGGGTGCTATGACTTTTGGTGTTGAAATTCCTATTTTTCACAAAGTTATTCCCAAAACAAAACAGGCATGATCCTCCATTGGAAATGAATGGGAATTTCTTTTTAAACACAAAATTTCATCTTTTTTCAGAATCACCTAGCTCTCTTATACTTGCACATAGAAATGTGATTCAAACTTTAAAACGGAGGAAAACTTGTGCTCTCTCCAAAACACTAAACTGTTTTTACATAACATGTAAACTTTTCAAAGTATGAGCAGTCAAACGAGGAGTGGAAATCACTTTTTTTTCAAAGTTAGAGTGGAAGCGTCAGTTATTGACAGTCTTACTGCTCAAATGCAGGCCAGGCAGGTATGTGTGTGTCTTTGTGTGTGTCTTTGTGTGTGAGTGTTTGTACACACTATGTTGTGTGCTAATACAGGGTATGTGTGAAGCGTGAAGTGCTGTAGTGTAGTGCTTAGAGTTAGTGCATGTTCCTACTGCCTTGTGCTCTGTGTGCTACTCTCTGCTGTACTCGTCCCGGCAGTCGCCCCGTGGCACTCAAAATTTCCCTGGAATTTTCTAGTGTTTACTTTACAATTCTCTTTTGCCATATTTCGGCGCGTAACTCCTCCCGCAGCTTTGAGAAAACCCCGACAATATATACATCAAAAAGTGCGGCTCGATCGGGGGATGGGTGCTATGACTTTTGGTGTTGAAATTCCTATTTTTCCCAAAGTTATTCCCAAAACAAAATAGGCATGATTCTCCATTGGAAATGAATGGGAATTTCTTTTTGAACACAAAATTTCATCTTTTTTCAGAATCACCTAGCTCTCTCATACTTGCACATAGAAATGTGATTCAGACTTTAAAACGGAGGAAAACTTGTGCTCTCTCCAAAACACTAAACTGTTTTTACATAACATGTAAACTTTTCAAACTATGAGCATTCAAACGAGGAGTGGAAATCACTTTTTTTTCAAAGTTAGAGTGGAAGCATTAGTTATTGACAGTCTTACTGCTCAAATGCAGGCCAGGCAGGTATGTGTGTGTCTTTGTGTGTGTGTGTGTGTGTGTGTGTGTGTGTGTGTTTGTATACACTATGTTGTGTGCTAATACAGGGTATGTGTGAAGCGTCAAATGCTGTAGTGTCGGGCACAGAGTTAGTGCATGTTCCTACTGCCTTGTGCTCTGTGTGCTACTCTCTGCTGTACTCATCCCGGCAGTAGCCCCGTGGCACTCAAAATTTCCCTGGAATTTTCTAGTGTTTACTTTACAATTCTCTTTTGCCAAATTTCGGCGCGTAACTCTTCCCACAGTTTTGAGAAAACCCCGACAATATATACATCAAAACGTGCGGCTCGATCGGGAAAGAGGTGCTATGACTTTTGGTGTTGAAATTCCAATTTTTCCCAAAGTTATTCCCAAAACAAAACAGGCATAATCCTCCATTAGAAATGAATGGGAATTTCTTTTTAAACACAAAATTTCATCTTTTTTCGAAGTCAACTAGCTCTCTCATACCTGCACATAGAAATGTGATTCAAACTTTAAAACGAAGGAAAACTTGTTCTCTCTTCACAACACTAAACTGTTTTAACATAACATGTAAACTTTTAAAAGTATGAGCAGTCAAACGAGGAGTGGAAATCACTTTTTCTTGAACGTTAGAGTGGAAGTGTCAGTTATTGACACTCTTACTGCTCAAATGCAGGCCAGGCAGGTATGTGTGTGTGTGTGTGTGTGTGTGTGTGTGTGTGTGTGTGTGAGTGTTTGTACACACTATACAAGTGCTGTAGTGTCGTGCATAGAGTTAGTGCATGTTGCTACTGCCTTGTGCTCTGTGTGCTAGTCTCTGCTGCACTCGTGTTTACTTTACAATTCTCTTTTGCCAAATTTCGGCGCGTAACTCCTCCCACAGTTTTGAGAAAACCCCGACAATATATACATCAAAACCTGCGGCTTGATCAGGGGAGGGGTGCTATGACTTTTGGTGTTGAAATTCCAATTTTTCCCAAAGTTATTCCCAAAACAAAATAGGCATGATTCTCCATTGGAAATGAATGGGAATTTCTTTTTGAACACAAAATTTCATCTTTTTTCAGAATCACCTAGCTCTCTTATACTTGCACATAGAAATGTGATTCAAACTTTAAAACGAAGGAAAACTTGTGCTCTCTCCAAAACACTAAACTGTTTTTACATAACATGTAAACTTTTCAAACTATGAGCAGTCAAACGAGGAGTGGAAATCACTTTTTTTTCAAAGTTAGAGTGGAAGCGTCAGTTATTGACAGTCTTACTGCTCAAATGCAGGCCAGGCAGGTGTGTGTGTGTGTCTGTGTGTGTGTGTGTGTGTCTGTGTGTCTGTGTGTTTTGTGCACACTGTGTAGTGTGCTAACTTTATATGTGAAGCATAAAGTGCTGTAGTGTAGTGCTTAGAGTTAGTGCATGTTGCTACTGCCTTGTGCTCTGTGTGCTACTCTCTGCTTACATCTACTGTTACACTTGATACTGACCAGTAAGATGTACTTAATACTGCCACAGTAAAAGTTACTTAGTGTTATATGATCAGGGTGACTTTTGAACACTGGAAATAAATCATGTACTCGTCCCGGCAGTAGCCCCGTGGCACTCAAAATTTCCCTGGAATTTTCTAGTGTTTACTTTACAATTCTCTTTTGCCATATTTCGGCGCGTAACTCCTCCCGTAGCTTTGAGAAAACCCCAACAATATATACATCAAAACGTGCGGCTCGATCGGGGGAGGGGTGCTATGACTTTTGGTGTTGACAATCCAATTTTTCCCAAAGTTATTCCCAAAACAAAACAGGCATAATTCTCCATTGGAAATGAATGGGAATTTCTTTTTGAACACAAAATTTCATCTTTTTTCAGAATCACCTAGCTCTCTCATACTTGCACATAGAAATGTGATTCAAACTTTAAAACGAAGGAAAACGTGTGCTCTCTTCACAACACTAAACTGTTTTAACATAACATGTAAACTTTTAAAAGTATGATCAGTCAAACGAGGAGTGGAAGTCAATTTTTCTTGAAAGTTAGAGTGGAAGTGTCAGTTATTGACAGTCTTACTGCTCAAATGCAGGCCAGGCAGGTGTGTGTGTGTGTGTGTGTGTGTGTGTGTGTGTGTGTGTGTGTTTGTGTTGTGTTGTGTTAATACACACTGTATTGTGCTATCACAGAGTATATGTGAAGTGTAAAGTGATGTAGTGTAGTGCTTAGAGTTAGTGCATGTTGCTACTCTCTGCTTACATCTACTGTTACACTTGATACTGACCAGTAAGATGTACTTAATACTGCCACAGTAAAAGTTACTTAGTGTTATATGATCAGGGTGACTTTTGACCACTGGAAATAAATCGTGTACTCGTCCCGGCAGTAGCCCCGTGGCACTCAAAATTTCCCTGGAATTTTCTAGTTAGTGCCACGGGGTTCTAGCTCCGAGGCCTTCCACTCCAGAAGCTGGAGAGGAAGGCCTCGGGGCAAAGCCCCGAGGCAACTATTAATCTTCTCCATACTTATTAGTGCCACGGGGTTCAAGCCCCGAGGCATTCCACTCCAGAAGCTGGAGAGGAATGCCTCGGGCGAAGCCCGAGGCAACTATTAATCTTCTCCATACTTATTATTATTTTACTTCTTCCGCCGTTTTTCGGCGCGTAACTCCTCCCGCAGCTTTGAGAAAACCCCGACAATATATACATCAAAACGTGCGTCTCGATCGGGGGAGGGGTGCTATGACTTTTGGTGTTGAAATTCCAAAGTTTCCCAAAGTTATTCCCAAAAAACCGGGAGATTTCTCCATTGGAAATGAATGGGAATTTTTTGAAAAACCCTAAAAATTTAATATTTTTTCACCTTTTTTCAGAGTCACCTAGCTCTCTCATACGTGCACGTAGAAACGTGATTAAAACTTTAAAACGGAGGAAAACTTGTCCTCTCTGGAAAAATACCAAACTATTTTCCATGAAATGTAAACTTTTCAAACTATGAGCAGTCAAACGAGGAGTGGAAATCACTTTTTCGTCAAAGTTAGAGTGGAAGCGGCAGTTAGCTAGAGTGTGAGAAGCAGTAAAACATAACCTTCATTTTTATTTTTAACTCGAGCTCACGGCCAAACCGTAAAAAGGAGACAAATCATTTTTTGTCAAAATGTAGACATAGGTGTTGGGATTCATAAAATGTGAAGTTGACAGGCGGGGTCTGCACTAAATTTAAATAGGGCGGCCGAGACCGGAAGCAATACCTGTCTCGCTCCCCATTAAACCTAATGTAATTTTCTTTTTTTTTCAAAAGAATCTCACTCTGTGTTCGCACTGAGCTTACTCGCTCATTTTAAGGAATATCTGAATAAAATAAACACTGTCAGAATCTGCCGGCTTCTGTGTCTCTCACGGTGTTTTCGGTTTTTGGACAGGAGTTACGGTTTTCTCACAGTTTGCAATTGTTCGGGACCTTGTCAGAAGCCAAATCCCTCAGAATTTTGAGACATTTTTCAAGGCAGATCCTGAAATCTCCGTAGCAACCGCAGGGCCTTAGCTGACCTTGGCAACCTGTTGCTGGGCAGAATCTGACCTACTTTTTTGTGATTGGCTGAACTGACCTACCTTTTTGTGATTGGCTAATTCTACCTGTCTGTCTGTTTTGCCAGTTAACTGAGGTAGTGGCCGAGCTAGTATTGATACTCTGTCTCTATATATACATATGAATTATACTGACAGTCTTACTGCTCAAATGCAGGCTGGTGTGTGTGTGTGTGTGTGTGTGTGTGTGTGTGTGTGTGTGTGTGTGTGTGTGTGTGTGTACACACTGTGTTGTAGTGCTTAGAGTTAGTGCATGTTGCTACTGCCTTGTGCTCTGTGTGCTACTCTCTGCTTACATCTACTGTTACACTTGATACTGACTAGTAAGATGTACTTAATACTGCCACAGTAAAAGTTACTTAGTGTTATATGATCAGGGTGACTTTTGAACACTGGAAATAAATCATGTACTCGTCTGTTTTGCCAGTTAACTGAGCTAATTCATTTGAATGGAGATTAATTCATGTTTACTGAGGAGGGACTAAATTAATAGTTTTATTGTTTTGTATTGTAGTTATACGATTTGTGGTGTATAAAAAGATTCAACATTGATCAATAGAAGATGAACAAAATGCACATAATATAATTTCATAATTTAAAAGAAAAAGTTTAATAAAATCTACTCTCTAAATGATTTGAAGATGTACTTAATAATTTCATAACAGTGATGTTCCTGTCAGTGGAAAAAATGAAGTAGACTTTAATTAATAAGTTTAAATAAATATTATTTATGCTTAGATATGATCATAATCATTACTTAATATTTTCAGGGATGTTAAGTTGAGAATAAAGTACATTCATAAGGAAAAAATAAATCGTGTACTCGTACCGGCAGTAGCCCCGTGGCACTCAAAATTTCCCTGGAATTTTCTAGTTAGTGCCACGGGGTTCAAGCCCCGAGGCATTCCACTCCAGAAGCTGGAGAGGAATGCCTCGGGCGAAGCCCGAGGCAACTATTAATCTTCTCCATACTTAATATTATTTTTTTTCTTTTTCTTATTCTTCTTCCGCCGTTTTTCGGCGCGTAACTCCTCCCGCAGCTTTGAGAAAACCCCGACAATATATACATCAAAACGTGCGGCTCGATCGGGGGATGGGTGCTATGACTTTTGGTGTTGAAATTCCAAAGTTTCCCAAAGTTATTCCCAAAAAACCGGGAATATTTCTCCATTGAAAATGAATGGGAATTTTTTTTTAAAACTACAAAAATTCACCTTTTTTCAGAGTCACCTAGCTCGCTCATACGTGCACGTAGAAACATCATTCAAACTTCAAAACGAAGGAAAACTTGTCCTCTCTGGAAAAAAACCAAACTGTTTTACATAACATGTACATTTTTCAAACTATGAGCAGTCAAACGAGGAGTGGAAATCACTTTTTCGTCAAAGTTAGAGTGGAAGCGGCAGTTAGCTAGAGTGTGAGAAGCAGTAAACCATAACCTTAATTTTTATTTTTAACTCGAGCTCACGGCCAAACCGTAAAAAGGAGACAAATAATTTTTTGTCAAAATGTAGACATAGGTGTTGGGATTCATAAAATGTGACTTTGACCGGCGGGATCTGCACAAAATTTAAACGGGGGGGCCGAGACCGGCGGCAATACCTGTCTCGCTCCCCATTAAACCTAATGTAATCGTCTTCTTATTTCAAAAGACTCTCACTCTGTGTTCGCACTGAGCTTACTCGCTCATTTTAAGGAATATCTGAATAAAATAAACACTGTCAGAATCTGCCGGCTTCTGTGTCTCTCACGGTGTTCTCGGTTTTTGGACAGGAGTTACGGTTTTCTCACAGTTTGCAATTGTTCGGAACCTTGTCAGAAGCCAAATCTTTTAGAATGTTGAGACATTTTTCAAGGCAGATCCTGAAATCGCCATAGCAACCGCAGGGCCTTAGCTGACCATGGCAACCTGTTGCTGGGCAGAATCTGATCTACCTTTTTGTGATTGGCTGAACTGACCTACCTTTTTGTGATTGGCTAATTCTACCTGTCTGTCTGTTTTGCCAGTTAACTGAGCTAATTCATTTGAATGGATTAATTCATGTTTACTGTGGACACAATAAATAGTTTTATTGTATTGTATTGTAGTTATATGATTTGTGGTTTATAAAAAGATTTAACATTTATCAATAGAAGATGAACAAAATGTACATAATATAATTTCATACAACTAAGTAATTTAAAATAAATGATCTGAAGATTTACTTAATAATTTCATTACAGTGATGTTCCTGTCGGTGGAAAAAATGAAGTAGAATTTAATTTATAAGTTTAAACAAATATTATTTATGCTTAAATGTGATAATAACATTAACTTAATATTTTCAAGAACATTAAGTTGAGAATAAAGTACATTCATAAGAAAAAAATAAATTGTGTACTCGTCCCGGCAGTAGCCCCGTGGCACTCAAAATTTCCCTGGAATTTTCTAGTGTTTACTTTACAATTCTCTTTTGCCATATTTCAGCGCGTAACTCCTCCCGCAGCTTTGACAAAACCCCGACAATATATACATCAAAACGTGCGGCTCGATCGGGGGAGGGGTGCTATGACTTTTGGTGTTGAAATTCCAAAGTTTCCCAAAGTTATTCCCAAAACAAAATAGGCATGATTCTCCATTGGAAATGAATGGGAATTTCTTTTTAAACACAAAATTTCAACTTTTTTCGGAGTCACCTAGCTCTCTCATACTTGCACATAGAAATGTGATTCAAACTTTAAAACGAAGGACAACTTGTTCTCTCTTCACAACAATAAACTGTTTTTCCATAACATGTAAACTTTTCAAACTATGAGCATTCAAACGAGGAGTGGAAATCACTTTTTCTTCAAAGTTAGAGTGGAAGCATTAGTTATTGACACTCTTACTGCTCAAATGCAGGCCAGGCAGGTATGTGTGTGTGTGTGTGTGTGTGTGTGTGTGTGTGTGTGTTTGTATACACTATGTTGTGTGCTAATACAGGGTATGTGTGAAGCGTCAAGTGCTGTAGTGTTGTGCATAGAGTTAGTGCATGTTGCTCCTGCCTTGTGCTCTGTGTGCTACTCTCTGCTGTACTCGTCCCGGCAGTAGCCCCGTGGCACTCAAAATTTCCCTGGAATTTTCTAGTGTTTACTTTACAATTCTCTTCCGCCATATTTCGGCGCGTAACTCCTCCCACAGCTTTGAGAAAACCCTGACAATATATACATCAAAACGTGCGGCTCGATCGGGGGAGGGGTGCTATGACTTTTGGTGTTGAAATTCCAATTTTTCCCAAAGTTATTCCCAAAACAAAACAGGCATAATTCTCCATTGGAAATGAATGGGAATTTCTTTTTGAACACAAAATTTCATCTTTTTTCAGAATCACCTAGCTCTCTTATACTTGCACATGGAAATGTGATTCAAACTTTAAAACGAAGGACCACTTGTTCTCTCTTCACAACACTAAACTGTTTTTCCATAACATGTAAACCTTTCAAACTATGAGGATTCAAACGAGGAGTGGAAATCACTTTTTAGAGTGGAAGCATTAGTTATTGACACTCTTACTGCTCAAATGCAGGCCAGGCAGGTATGTGTGTGTGTGTGTGTGTGTGTGTGTGTGTGTGTGTGTGTGTGTGTGTGTGTGTGTGTGTGTGTTTGTATACACTATGTTGTGTGCTAATACAGGGTATATGTGAAGCGTCAAGTGCTGTAGTGTAGTGCTTAGAGTTAGTGAATGTTGCTACTGCCTTGTGCTCTGTGTGCTACTCTCTGCTTACATTTACTGTTACACTTGATACTGACTAGTAAGATGTACTTAATACTGCCACAGTAAAAGTTACTTAGTGTTATATGATCAGGGTGACTTTTGAAGACTG
Source organism: Scomber japonicus (assembly GCF_027409825.1). Lineage (NCBI taxonomy): Eukaryota > Metazoa > Chordata > Actinopteri > Scombriformes > Scombridae > Scomber > Scomber japonicus. The sequence continues at coordinate 3,714,307 of NC_070584.1, read as the reverse complement.
GAAATAAATCGTGTACTCGTCCCGGCAGTAGCCCCGTGGCACTCAAAATTTCCCTGGAATTTTCTAGTGTTTACTTTACAATTCTCTTTTGCCATATTTCGGCGCGTAACTCGCGCGAAATGGGAATTTCTTTTTAAACACAAAATTTCATCTTTTTTCGAAGTCAACTAGCTCTCTCATACCTGCACATAGAAATGTGATTCAAACTTTAAAACGAAGGAAAACTTGTGCTCTCTTCACAACACTAAACTGTTTTAACATAACATGTAAACTTTTAAAAGTATGAGCAGTCAAACGAGGAGTGGAAATCACTTCTTCTTGAACGTTAGAGTGGAAGTGTCAGTTATTGACACTCTTACTGCTCAAATGCAGGCCAGGCAGGTATGTGTGTGTGTGTGTGTCTGTGTGTGTGTGTGTGTGAGTGTTTGTACACACTATAGAAGTGCTGTAGTGTCGTGCATAGAGTTAGTGCATGTTGCTACTGCCTTGTGCTCTGTGTGTTAGTCTCTGCTGCACTCATGTTTACTTTACAATTCTCTTTTGCCAAATTTCGGCGCGTAACTCCTCCCACAGTTTTGAGAAAACCCCGACAATATATACATCAAAACCTGCGGCTTGATCAGGGGAGGGGTGCTATGACTTTTGGTGTTAAAATTCCAATTTTTCCCAAAGATATTCCCAAAACAAAACAGGCATGATTCTCCATTGGAAATGAATGGGAATTTCTTTTTGAACACAAAATTTCATCTTTTTTCAGAGTCACCTAGCTCTCTTATACCTGCACATAGAAATGTGATTCAAACTTTAAAACGAAGGAAAACATGTGCTCTCTTCACAACACTAAACTGTTTTAACATAACATGTAAACTTTTCAAACTATGAGCAGTCAAACGAGGAGTGGAAATCACTTTTTCTTCAAAGTTAGAGTGGAAGTGTCAGTTATTGACACTCTTACTGCTCAAATGCAGGCCAGGCAGGTGTGTGTTTGTGTGTGTGTGTGCGTGTGTGTGTGTGTGCTGTAGTGTTGTGCATAGAGTTAGTGCATGTTCATACTGCCTTGTGCTCTGTGTGCTACTCTCTGCTGTACTCGTCCCGGCAGTAGCCCCGTGGCACTCAAAATTTCCCTGGAATTTTCTAGTGTTTACTTTACAATTCTCTTTTGCCATATTTCGGCGCGTAACTCCTCCCACAGCTTTGAGAAAACCCCGACAATATATACATCAAAACGTGCGGCTCGATCGGGGGAGGGGTGCTATGACTTTTGGTGTTGAAATTCCAAAGTTTCCCAAAGTTATTCCCAAAACAAAATAGGCATGATTCTCCATTGGAAATGAATGGGAATTTCTTTTTGAACACAAAATTTCATCTTTTTTCAGAATCACCTAGCTCTCTCATACTTGCACATAGAAATGTGATTCAAACTTTAAAACGAAGGACAACTTGTTCTCTCTTCACAACACTAAACTGTTTTAACATAACATGTAAACTTTTCAAATTATGAGCAGTCAAACGAGGAGTGGAAATCACTCTTTCTTCAAAGTTAGAGTGGAAGCATCAGTTATTGACAGTCTTACTGCTCAAATGCAGGCCAGACAGGTATGGTGTGTGTGTGTGTGTGTGTGTGTGTGTGTGT
>NC_070584.1:3672674-3675174 GCF_027409825.1 Scomber japonicus | reverse complement strand
GATTAGTGGAAAGGTGGATTTCTAAACACAATTAGTTCAATGTGATGAATTCTGAAATATCTGAGTGTTTTAGTGTATGTCCAACGAGAATAAGTGATTCAGTGATTAGTTGCATGAACTTGCTGAGAATAGACGAATAAAGCCATAAAACGTTATGTAATCCATTCTCTTAGCAGAATCCATATAAAGGTTGATTTATAAACACAATTAGTTCAATGTGATGAATTCTGATATATCTGAGTGTTTTCGTGTGTGGTCCAACGAGAATAAATGATTCAGTGATAAATTGCATGCACTTGCTGAGATCAGACGAATAAAGCCATTAAAAAGTTATGTAATCCATTCTCTTAGCAGAATCCATAGAAAGGTTGATTTCTAAACACAATTAGTTCAATGTGATGAATTCTGAAATATCTGAGTGTTTCAGTGTATGTCCAAAGAGAATAACTGATTCAGTGATTATTTGCATGAACTTGCTGAGAACAGACGAATAAAGCCATAAAAAGTTAGTTGTAATCCATTCTCTTAGCAGAACACATAGAAAGGTTGATTTATAAACAGAATTAGTTCAATGTGATGAATTCTGATATATCTGAGTGTTTTAGTGTATGTCCAAAGACAATAAATTATTCAGTGATAAATTGCATGCACTTGCTGAGATCAGACGAATAAAGCCATTAAAAAGTTATGTAATCCATTCTCTTAGCAGAATCCATAGAAAGGTTGATTTCTAAACACAATTAGTTCAATGTGATGAATTCTGAAATATCTGAGTGTTTCAGTGTATGTCCAAAGAGAATAACTGATTCAGTGATTAATTGCATGAACTTGCTGAGAACAGACGAATAAAGCCATAAAAAGTTAGTTGTAATCCATTCTCTTAGCAGAACACATAGAAAGGTTGATTTATAAACAGAATTAGTTCAATGTGATGAATTCTGATATATCTGAGTGTTTTAGTGTATGTCCAAAGACAATAAATGATTCAGTAATTAGTTGCATGATCTTGCTGAATATAGACGAATAAAGCCATAAAAAGTTATGTAATCCATTCTCTTAGCAGAACCCATAGAAAGGTGGATTTCTAAACACAATTAGTTCAATGTGATGAATTGTGATATATCTAAGGGTTTTCGTGTGTGGTCCAAAGAGAATAAATTATTCAGTGATAAATTGCATGCACTTGCTGAGATCAGACGAATAAAGCCATTAAAAAGTTATGTAATCCATTCTCTTAGCAGAATCCATAGAAAGGTTGATTTCTAAACACAATTAGTTCAATGTGATGAATTCTGAAATATCTGAGTGTTTCAGTGTATGTCCAAAGAGAATAACTGATTCAGTGATTAATTGCATGAACTTGCTGAGAACAGACGAATAAAGCCATAAAAAGTTAGTTGTAATCCATTCTCTTAGCAGAACACATAGAAAGGTTGATTTATAAACAGAATTAGTTCAATGTGATGAATTCTGATATATCTGAGTGTTTTAGTGTATGTCCAAAGACAATAAATGATTCAGTAATTAGTTGCATGATCTTGCTGAATATAGACGAATAAAGCCATAAAAAGTTATGTAATCCATTCTCTTAGCAGAACCCATAGAAAGGTGGATTTCTAAACACAATTAGTTCAATGTGATGAATTGTGATATATCTAAGGGTTTTCGTGTGTGGTCCAAAGAGAATATATTATTCAGTGATAAATTGCATGCACTTGCTGAGATCAGACGAATAAAGCCATTAAAAAGTTATGTAATCCATTCTCTTAGCAGAATCCATAGAAAGGTTGATTTCTAAACACAATTAGTTCAATGTGATGAATTCTGAAATATCTGAGTGTTTCAGTGTATGTCCAAAGAGAATAACTGATTCAGTGATTAATTGCATGAACTTGCTGAGAACAGACGAATAAAGCCATAAAAAGTTAGTTGTAATCCATTCTCTTAGCAGAAACCATAGAAAGGTTGATTTCTAAAACACAATTAGTTCATTGTGCTGAATTCTGATATACCTGAGTGTTTTAGTGTATGTCCAACGAGAATAAATGATTCAGTGATTAGTTGCATGATCTTGCTGAGAATAGACGAATTCTCTTAGCAGAATCCATAGAAAGGTTGATTTCTAAACACAATTAGTTCAATGTGATGAATTCTGATATATCTGAGTGTTTTTGTGTGTGGTCCAAAGACAATAAGTGATTCAGAAATTAGTTGCATGAACTTGCTTAGAATAGACGAATAAAGCCATAAAAAGTTATGTAATCCATTTTTTTAGCAGAACCATAGAAAGGTTAATTTCTAAACACAATTAGTTCAATGTGATGAATTTTGAAATGTCTGCATGTTTTAGTGTATGTCCAACGTGAATGATTAATTCAGTGACTAACTTTTTATTGCTTTATTCGTCTGTTCTCAGCGAGTTCATGCAACTAATCACTGAATCATTTATTGTCTTTGGACATACAATAAAAGACTCAGATATATCAGAATTCATCACATT
>NC_070584.1:3605174-3607674 GCF_027409825.1 Scomber japonicus | reverse complement strand
GCCTCGGGCAAAGCCCGAGGCAACTATTAATCTTCTCCATACTTAATATTATTATTTTTCTTCTTCCGCCGTTTTTCGGCGCGTAACTCCTCCCACAGCTTTGAGAAAACCCCGACAATATATACATCAAAACGTGCGGCTCGATCGGGAAAGAGGTGCTATGACTTTTGGTGTTGAAATTCCAAAGTTTCCCAAAGTTATTCCCAAAAAACCGGGAATATTTCTCCATTGAAAATGAATGGGAATTTTTTTTTAAAAACACAAAATTTCACCTTTTTTAAGAGTCACCTAGTTCGCTCATACGTGCAGGTAGAAACATGATTTAAACTTTTAAACGGAGGAAAATTTGTCCTCTCTGGAAAAATACAAACTATTTTAACATAACATGTAAACTTTTCAAACTATGAGCAGTCAAACGAGGAGTGGAAATCACTTTTTCGTCAAAGTTAGAGTGGAAGCGGCAGTTAGCTAGAGTGTGAGAAGCAGTAATGCATAACCTTCATTTTTATTTTTAACTCGAGCTCACGGCCAAACCGTAAAAAGGAGACAAATAATTTTTGGTCAAAATATAGACATAGGTGTTGGGATTCATAAAATGTGAAGTTGACAGGCGGGGTCTGCACAAAATTTAAACGGGGGGGCCGAGACCGGCGGCAATCCCTGTCTCGCTCCCCATTAAACCTAATGTAATCGTCTTCTCTTTTCAAATGAATCTCACTCTGTGTTCACACTGAGCTTACTCGCTCATTTTAAGGAATATGTGAATAAAATAAACACTGTCAGAATCTGCCGGCTTCTGTGTCTCTCACGGTGTTTTCGGTTTTTGGACAGGAGTTACGGTTTTCTCACAGTTTGCAATTGTTCGGAACCTTGTCAGAAGCCAAATCCTTTAGAATGTTGAGACATTTTTCAAGGCAGATCCTGAAATCGCCGTAGCAACCGCAGGGCCTTAGCTGACCTTGGCAACCTGTTGCTGGGCAGAATCTGACCTACTTTTTTTGTGATTGGCTAAACTGATCTACCTTTTTGTGATTGGCTAATTCTACCAGTCTGTCTGTTTTGCCAGTTAACTGAGCTAGTATTGATAGTCTCTCTCTATATATATACATATGAATTATATTGACACTCTTACTGCTCAAATGCTGGCTTGTGTGTGTGTGTGTGTGTGTGTGTGTGTGTGAGAGTGTGTGTGTGAGTACACACTGTGTTGTAGTGCTTAGAGTTAGTGCATGTTGCTACTGCCTTGTGCTCTGTGTGCTACTCTCTGCTTACATCTACTGTTACACTTGATACTGACTAGTAAGATGTACTTAATACTGCCACAGTAAAAGTTACTTAGTGTTATATGATCAGGGTGACTTTTGAACACTGGAAATAAATCGTGTACTCGTCCCGGCAGTAGCCCCGTGGCACTCAAAATTTCCCTGGAATTTTCTAGTGTTTACTTTACAATTATCTTTTGCCATATTTCGGCGCGTAACTCGTCCCGCAGCTTTGAGAAAACCCCAACAATATATACATCAAAACGTGCGGCTCGATCGGGGGAGGGGTGCTATGACTTTTGGTGTTGAAATTCATATTTTTCCCAAAGTTATTCCCAAAACAAAACAGGCATGATTCTCCATTGAAAATGAATGGGAATTTCTTTTTGAACACAAAATTTCATCTTTTTTCAGAATCACCTAGCTCTCTTATACTTACACATAGAAATTTGATTCAAACTTTAAAACGAAGGAAAACTTGTTCTCTTCTCACAACACTAAACTGTTTTAACATAACATGTAAACTTTTCAAACTATGAGCAGTCAAACGAGGAGTGGAAATCACTTTTTCTTCAAAGTTAGAGTGGAAGCATGAGTTATTGACACTCTTACTGCTCAAATGTAGACCAGGCAGGTGTGTGTGTGTGTGTGTGTGTGTGTGTGTGTCTTTGTGTGTGAGTGTTTGTACACACTATGTTGTGTGCTAATACAGGGTATGTGTGAAGCGTCAAGTGCTGTAGTGTGTGTGTGTGTGTGTGTGTGTGTGTGTGTGCTGTAGTGTCGTGCATAGAGTTAGTGCATGTTGCTACTGCCTTGTGCTCCGTGTGCTACTCTCTGCTGTACTCGTCCCGGCAGTAGCCCCGTGGCACTCAAAATTTCCCTGGAATTTTCTAGTTAGTGCCACGGGGTTCAAGCCCCGAGGCATTCCACTCCAGAAGCTGGAGAGGAATGCCTCGGGCGAAGCCCGAGGCAACTATTAATCTTCTCCATACTTAATATTATTATTTTTCTTATTCTTCTTCCGCCGTTTTTCGGCGCGTAACTCCTCCCGCAGCTTTGAGAAAACCCCGACAATATATATATCAAAACGTGCGGCTCGATCGGGGGATGGGTGCTATGACTTTTGGTGTTGAAATTCCAAAGTTTCCCAAAGTTATTCCCAAAAAAACGGGAATAATTCTCCATTGAAAATGAATGGGAATTTTTTTTTAAAAACACAAAATTTCACCTTTTTTCAG
>NC_070584.1:3595174-3600174 GCF_027409825.1 Scomber japonicus | reverse complement strand
CCATTGGAAATGAATGGGAATTTTTTGAAAAACCCCAAAAATTTCACCTTTTTTCACCTTTTTTCAGAGTCACGTAGCTCGCTCATACGTGCACGTAGAAACGTGATTAAAACTTTAAAACGGAGGAAAACTTGTCCTCTCTGGAAAAATACCGAACTGTTTTTACATAAAATGTAAAATATTCAAACTATGAGCAGTCAAACGAGGAGTGGAAATCACTTTTTCGTCAAAGTTAGAGTGGAAGCGGCAGTTAGCTAGAGTGTGAGAAGCAGTAATGCATAACCTTCATTTTTATTTTTAACTCGAGCTCACGGCCAAACCGTAAAAAGAAGACAAATAATTTTTTGTCAAAATATAGACATAGGTGTTGGGATTCATAAAATGTGACTTTGACAGGCGGGGTCTGCACACAATTTAAACGGGGGGTCCGAGACCGGCGGCAATATCTGTCTCGCTGCCCATTAAACCTAATGTAATCGTCATCTTTTTTCAAAAGAATCTCACTCTGTGTTCACACTGAGCTTACTCGCTCATTTTAAGGAATATCTGAATAAAATAAACACTGTCAGAATCTGCCGGCTTCTGTGTCTCTCACGGTGTTTTCGGTTTTTGGACAGGAGTTACGGTTTTCTCACAGTTTACAATTGTTCGGAACCTTGTCAGAAGCCAAATTCTTAGAATTTTGAGACATTTTTCAAGGCAGATCCTGAAATCGCCGTAGCAACCGCAGGGCCTTAGCTGACAATGGCAACCTGTTGCTGGGCAGAAACTGACCTACTTTTTTGTGATTGGCTGAACTGACCTACCTTTTTGTGATTGGCTAATTCTACCTGTCTGTCTGTTTTACCAGTTAACTGAGGTAGCAGCCGAGCTAGTATTGATACTCTCTCTATATATACATATGAATTATACTGACAGTCTTACTGCTCAAATGCAGGCTGGTGTGTGTGTGTGTGTGCGTGCCTGCGTGTGTGTGTGTGAGTACATACTGTGTTGTAGTGCTTAGTGCGTGCATGTTGCTACTGCCTTGTGCTCTGTGTGCTACTCTCTGCTTACATCTACTGTTACACTTGATACTGACCAGTAAGATGTTCTTAATACTGCCACAGTAAAAGTTACTTAGTGTTATATGATCAGGGTGACTTTTGAACACTGGAAATAAATTGTGTACTCGTCCCGGCAGTAGCCCCGTGGCACTCAAAATTTCCCTGGAATTTTCTAGTGTTTACTTTACAATTCTCTTTTGCCAAATTAAGGCGCGTAACTCCTCCCACAGTTTTGAGAAAACCCCGACAATATATATATCAAAACGTGCGGCTCGATCGGGGGAGGGGTGCTATGACTTTTGGTGTTGAAATTCCAATTTTTCACAAAGTTATTCCCAAAACAAAACAGGCATGATCCTCCATTGGAAATGAATGGGAATTTCTTTTTAAACACAAAATTTCATCTTTTTTCAGAATCACCTAGCTCTCTTATACTTGCACATAGAAATGTGATTCAAACTTTAAAACATAGGAAAACTTGTGCTCTCTCCAAAACACTAAACTGTTTTTACATAACATGTAAACTTTTCAAAGTATGAGCAGTCAAACAAGGAGTGGAAATCACTTTTTTTTCAAAGTTAGAGTGGAAGCGTCAGTTATTGACAGTCTTACTGCTCAAATGCAGGCCAGGCAGGAATGTGTGTGTCTTTGTGTGTGTCTTTGTGTGTGAGTGTTTGTACACACTATGTTGTGTGCTAATACAGGGTATGTGTGAAGCGTCAAATGCTGTAGTGTCGTGCATAGGGTTAGTGCATGTTGCTACTGCCTTGTGCTCTGTGTGCTACTCTCTGCTGTACTTGTCCCGGCAGTAGCCCCGTGGCACTCAAAATTTCCCTGGAATTTTCTAGTGTTTACTTTACAATTCTCTTTTCCCATATTTCGGCGCGTAACTCGTCCCGCAGCTTTGAGAAAACCCCGACAATATATACATCAAAACGTGCGGCTCGATCGGGGGATGGGTGCTATGACTTTTGGTGTTGAAATTCCTATTTTTCCCAAAGTTATTCCCAAAACAAAATAGGCATGATTCTCCATTGGAAATGAATGGGAATTTCTTTTTGAACACAAAATTTCATCTTTTTTCAGAATCACCTAGCTCTCTTATACTTGCACATAGAAATGTGATTCAAACTTTAAAACGAAGGACAACTTGTGCTCTCTTCACAACACTAAACTGTTTTAACATAACATGTAAACTTTTAAAAGTATGAGCAGTCAAACGAGGAGTGGAAGTCAATTTTTCTTGAAAGTTAGAGTGGAAGCATCAGTTATTGACACTCTTACTGCTCAAATGCAGGCCAGGCAGGTATGGTGTGTGTGTGTGTGTGTGTGTGTGTGCGCGTGTGTGTGTGTGTGTGTGTGCTGTAGTGTCGTGCATAGAGTCAGTGCATGTTCCTACTGCCTTGTGCTCTGTGTGCTACTCTCTGCTGTTCTCGTCCCGGCAGTAGCCCCGTGGCACTCAAAATTTCCCTGGAATTTTCTAGTGTTTACTTTACAATTCTCTTTTGCCAAATTTCGGCGCGTAACTCTTCCCACAGTTTTGAGAAAACCCCGACAATATATACATCAAAACGTGCGGCTCGATCGGGAAAGAGGTGCTATGACTTTTGGTGTTGAAATTCCAATTTTTCCCAAAGTTATTCCCAAAACAAAACAGGCATAATCCTCCATTAGAAATGAATGGGAATTTCTTTTTAAACACAAAATTTCATCTTTTTTCGAAGTCAACTAGCTCTCTCATACCTGCACATAGAAATGTGATTCAAACTTTAAAACGAAGGAAAACTTGTTCTCTCTTCACAACACTAAACTGTTTTAACATAACATGTAAACTTTTAAAAGTATGAGCAGTCAAACGAGGAGTGGAAATCACTTTTTCTTGAACGTTAGAGTGGAAGTGTCAGTTATTGACACTCTTACTGCTCAAATGCAGGCCAGGCAGGTATGTGTGTGTGTGTGTGTGTGTGTGTGTGTGTGTGTGAGTGTTTGTACACACTATACAAGTGCTGTAGTGTCGTGCATAGAGTTAGTGCATGTTGCTACTGCCTTGTGCTCTGTGTGCTAGTCTCTGCTGCACTCGTGTTTACTTTACAATTCTCTTTTGCCAAATTTCGGCGCGTAACTCCTCCCACAGTTTTGAGAAAACCCCGACAATATATACATCAAAACCTGCGGCTTGATCAGGGGAGGGGTGCTATGACTTTTGGTGTTGAAATTCCAATTTTTCCCAAAGTTATTCCCAAAACAAAATAGGCATGATTCTCCATTGGAAATGAATGGGAATTTCTTTTTGAACACAAAATTTCATCTTTTTTCAGAATCACCTAGCTCTCTCATACTTGCACATAGAAATGTGATTCAAACTTTAAAACGGAGGAAAACTTGTGCTCTCTCCAAAACACTAAACTGTTTTTACATAACATGTAAACTTTTCAAACTATGAGCAGTCAAACGAGGAGTGGAAATCACTTTTTTTTCAAAGTTAGAGTGGAAGCGTCAGTTATTGACAGTGTTACTGCTCAAATGCAGGCCAGGCAGGTATGTGTGTGTCTTTGTGTGTGTCTTTGTGTGTGAGTGTTTGTACACACTATGTTGTGTGCTAATACAGGGTATGTGTGAAGCGTCAAATGCTGTAGTGTCGGGCACAGAGTTAATGCATGTTCCTACTGCCTTGTGCTCTGTGTGCTACTCTCTGCTGTACTCATCCCGGCAGTAGCCCCGTGGCACTCAAAATTTCCCTGGAATTTTCTAGTTAGTGCCACGGGGTTCAAGCCCCGAGGCATTCCACTCCAGAAGCTGGAGAGGAATGCCTCGGGCGAAGCCCGAGGCAACTATTAATCTTCTCCATACTTATTATTATTTTACTTCTTCCGCCGTTTTTCGGCGCGTAACTCCTCCCACAGTTTTGAGAAAACCCCGACAATATATACATCAAAACGTGCGGCTCGATCGGGGGAGGGGTGCTATGACTTTTGGTGTTGAAATTCCAAAGTTTCCCAAAGTTATTCCCAAAAAACCGGGAATATTTCTCCATTGGAAATGAATGGGAATTTTTTTTTAAAACCACAAAAATTCACCTTTTTTCAGAGTCACCTAGCTCTCTCATACGTGCACGTAGAAACATGATTTAAACTTTTAAACGGAGGAAAACTTGTTCTCTCTGGAAAAATACAAACTATTTTAACCTAACATGTAAACTTTTCAAACTGTGAGCAGTCAAACGAGGAGTGGAAATCACTTTTTCTTCAAAGTTAGAGTGGAAGCGGCAGTTAGCTAGAGTGTGAGAAGCAGTAAACCATAACCTTAATTTTTATTTTTAACTCGAGCTCACGGCCAAACCGTAAAAAGGAGACAAATAATTTTTTGTCAAAATGTAGACATAGGTGTTGGGATTCATAAAATGTGACTTTGACCGGCGGGATCTGCACAAAATTTAAACGGGGGGGCCGAGACCGGCGGCAATACCTGTCTCGCTCCCCATTAAACCTAATGTAATCGTCTTCTTATTTCAAAAGACTCTCACTCTGTGTTCGCACTGAGCTTACTCGCTCATTTTAAGGAATATCTGAATAAAATAAACACTGTCAGAATCTGCCGGCTTCTGTGTCTCTCACGGTGTTCTCGGTTTTTGGACAGGAGTTACGGTTTTCTCACAGTTTGCAATTGTTCGGAACCTTGTCAGAAGCCAAATCTTTTAGAATGTTGAGACATTTTTCAAGGCAGATCCTGAAATCGCCATAGCAACCGCAGGGCCTTAGCTGACCATGGCAACCTGTTGCTGGGCAGAATCTGATCTACCTTTTTGTGATTGGCTGAACTGACCTACCTTTTTGTGATTGGCTAATTCTACCTGTCTGTCTGTTTTACCAGTATCTATGTATCTATCTATCTATCTATGTATCTGTCTATCTATCTATCTATCTATCTATCTATCTATCTATCTATCTATCTATC
>NC_070584.1:3582674-3590174 GCF_027409825.1 Scomber japonicus | reverse complement strand
TTAACATTTATCAATAGAAGATGAACAAAATGTACATAATATAATTTCATACAACTAAGTAATTTAAAATAAATGATTTGAAGATTTACTTAATAATTTCATTACAGTGATGTTCCTGTCGGTGGAAAAAATGAAGTAGAATTTAATTTATAAGTTTAAATAAATATTATTTATGCTTAAATGTGATAATAACATTAACTTAATATTTTCAAGAACGTTAAGTTGAGAATAAAGTACATTCATAAGAAAAAAATAAATCGTGTACTCGTCCCGGCAGTAGCCCCGTGGCACTCAAAATTTCCCTGGAATTTTCTAGTGTTTACTTTACAATTCTCTTCTGCCATATTTCGGCGCGCAACTCCTCCCGCAGCTATGAGAAAACCCTGACAATATATACATCAAAACGTGCGGCTCGATCGGGGGAGGGGTGCTATGACTTTTGGTGTTGAAATTCCAATTTTTCCCAAAGTTATTCCCAAAACAAAACAGGCATGATCCTCCATTGGAAATGAATGGGAATTTCTTTTTAAACACAAAATTTCATCTTTTTTCAGAATCACCTAGCTCTCTTATACTTGCACATAGAAATGTGATTCAAACTTTAAAACGGAGGAAAACTTGTGCTCTCTCCAAAACACTAAACTGTTTTTCCATAACATGTAAACTTTTCAAACTATGAGCATTCAAACGAGGAGTGGAAATCACTTTTTCTTCAAAGTTAGAGTGGAAGCATTAGTTATTGACACTCTTACTGCTCAAATGCAGGCCAGGCAGGTATGTGTGTGTGTGTGTGTGTGTTTGTATACACTATGTTGTGTGCTAATACAGGGTATGTGTGAAGCGTCAAGTGCTGTAGTGTAGTGCTTAGAGTTAGTGCATGTTGCTACTGCCTTGTGCTCTGTGTGCTACTCTCTGCTGTATTCGTCCCGGCAGTAGCCCCGTGGCACTCAAAATTTCCCTGGAATTTTCTAGTGTTTACTTTACAATTCTCTTCCGCCATATTTCGGCGCGTAACTCCTTCCGCAGCTTTGAGAAAACCCCAACAATATATACATCAAAACGTGCGGCTCGATCGGGGGAGGGGTGCTATGACTTTTGGTGTTGAAATTCCAATTTTTCCCAAAGTTATTCCCGAAACAAAACAGGCATAATTCTCCATTGGGAATGAATGGGAATTTCTTTTTGAACACAAAATTTCATCTTTTTTCAGAATCACCTAGCTCTCTTATACTTGCACATAGAAATGTGATTCAAACTTTAAAACGAAGGAAAACTTGTGCTCTCTTCACAACACTAAACTGTTTTAACATAACATGTAAACTTTTCAAACTATGAGCAGTCAAACGAGGAGTGGAAATCACTTTTTCTTCAAAGTTAAGAGTGGAAGCCGCAGTTATTGACACTCTTACTGCTCAAATGAAGGCCAGGCAGGTGTGTGTGTGTGTGTGTGTGTGTGTGTGTGTGTGTGTGTGTGTGTGTCTTTGTGTGTGTGTGTTTTGTACACACTATGTAGTGTGCTAACATTGTATGTGAAGTATAAAGTGCTGTAGTGTCGTGCATAGAGTTAGTGCATGTTCCTACTCTCTGCTGTACTCGTCCCGGCAGTAGCCCCGTGGCACTCAAAATTTCCCTGGAATTTTCTAGTGTTTACTTTACAATTCTCTTTTGCCAAATTTCGGCGCGTAACTCCTCCCACAGTTTTGAGAAAACCCCGACAATATATACATCAAAACGTGCGGCTCGATCGGGGGCGGGGTGCTATGACTTTTGGTGTTGAAATTCCTATTTTTCCCAAAGTTATTCCCAAAACAAAACAGGCATGATCCTCCATTGGAAATGAATGGGAATTTCTTTTTAAACACAAAATTTCATCTTTTTTCAGAATCACCTAGCTCTCTTATACTTGCACATAGAAATGTGATTCAAACTTTAAAACGGAGGAAAACTTGTGCTCTCTCCAAAACACTAAACTGTTTTTACATAACATGTAAACTTGTAAAAGTATGAGCAGTCAAACGAGGAGTGGAAGTCAATTTTTCTTCAAAGTTAGAGTGGAAGCGTCAGTTATTGACAGTCTTACTGCTCAAATGCAGGCCAGGCAGGTGTGTGTGTGTGTGTGTGTGTGTCTTTGTGTGTCTTTGTGTGTCTTTGTGTGTGAGTGTTTGTACACACTATATTATGTGCTAATACAGGGTATGTGTGAAGCGTCAAATGCTGTAGTGTCGTGCATACAGTTAGTGCATGTTGCTACTGCCTTGTGCTCTGTGTGCTACTGTTACACTTGATACTGACCAGTAAGATGTACTTAATACTGCCACAGTAAAAGTTACTTAGTGTTATATGATCAGGGTGACTTTTGAACACTGGAAATAAATCATGTATTCGTCCCGGCAGTAGCCCCGTGGCACTCAAAATTTCCCTGGAATTTTCTAGTGTTTACTTTACAATTCTCTTTTGCCAAATTTCGGCGCGTAACTCCTCCCACAGCTTTGAGAAAACCCCGACAATATATACATCAAAACGTGCGGCTCGATCGGGGGAGGGGTGCTATGACTTTTGGTGTTGAAATTCCAAAGCTTCCCAAAGTTATTCCCAAAACAATATCGTCATAATTATCCATTGGAAATGAATGGGAATTTCTTTTTGAACACAAAATTTCTTCTTTTTTCAGAGTCACCTAGCTCTCTCATACATGCACATAGAAATGTGATTCAAACTTTAACACGAAGGAAAACTTGTGCTCTCTTCACAACACTAAACTGTTTTAACATAACCTGTAAACTTTTCAAAGTATGAGCAGTCAAACAAGGAGTGGAAATCACTTTTTCTTCAAGGTTAGAGTGGAAGTGTCAGTTATTGACACTCTTACTGCTCAAATGCAGGCATGGTGTGTGTGTGTGTGCTGTAGTGTCGTGCATAGAGTTAGTGCATGTTCCTACTGCCTTGTGCTCTGTGTGCTACTCTCTGCTGTACTCGTCCTGGCAGTAGCCCCGTGGCACTCAAAATTTCCCTGGAATTTTCTAGTGTTTACTTTACAATTCTCTTTTGCCAAATTTCGGCGCGTAACTCCTCCCACAGTTTTGAGAAAACCCCAACAATATATACATCAAAACGTGCGGCTCGATCGGGGGAGGGGTGCTATGACTTTTGGTGTTGAAATTCCTATTTTTCCCAAAGTTATTCCCAAAACAAAACAGGCATAATTGTCCATTGGAAATGAATGGGAATTTCTTTTTGAACACAAAATTTCATCTTTTTTCAAAATCCCCTAGCTCTCTTATACTTGCACATAGAAATGTGATTCAAACTTTAAAACGAAGGAAAACTTGTGCTCTCTCCAAAACACTAAACTGTTTTAACATAACATGTAAACGTTTCAAACTATGAGCAGTCAAACGAGGAGTGGAAATCACTTTTTCTTCAAAGTTAGAGTGGAAGCGTCAGTTATTGACAGCCTTACTGCTCAAATGCAGGCCAGGCAGGTATGGTGTGTGTGTGTGTGTGTGTGTGTGTGTGTGTGTGTGTGTGTGTGTGTGTGTGTGTGTGTGTGTATGCTGTAGTGTCGTGCATAGAGTTAGTGCATGTTCCTACTGCCTTGTGCTCTGTGTGCTACTCTCTGCTGTACTCGTCCCGGCAGTAGCCCCGTGGCACTCAAAATTTCCCTGGAATTTTCTAGTGTTTACTTTACAATTCTCTCTTGCCATATTTCGACGAGTAACTCGTCCCGCAGCTTTGAGAAAACCCCAACAATATATACATCAAAACGTGCGGCTCGATCGGGGGAGGGGTGCTATGACTTTTGGTGTTGAAATACCTATTTTTCCCAAAGTTATTCCCAAAACAAAACAGGCATAATTCTCCATTGGAAATGAATGGGAATTTCTTTTTGAACACAAAATTTCTTCTTTTTTCAGAATCACCTAGCTCTCTTATACTTGCACATGGAAATGTGATTCAAACTTTAAAACGAAGGACAACTTGTTCTCTCTTCACAACACTAAACTGTTTTTCCATAACATGTAAACTTTTAAAAGTATGAGCAGTCAAACGAGGAGTGGAAATCACTTTTTCTTCAAAGTTAGAGTGGAAGCATTAGTTATTGACACTCTTACTGCTCAAATGCAGGCCAGGCAGGTATGGTGTGTGTGTGTGTGTGTGTGTGTGTGTGTCTTTGTGTGTCTTTGTGTGTCTTTGTGTGTGAGTGTTTGTACACACTATATTATGTGCTAATACAGGGTATGTGTAAAGCGTCAAATGCTGTAGTGTCGTGCATAGAGTTAGTGCATGTTGCTACTGCCTTGTGCTCTGTGTGCTACTGTTACACATGATACTGACCAGTAAGATGTACTTAATACTGCCACAGTAAAAGTTACTTACTGTTATATGATCAGGGTGACTTTTGAACACTGGAAATAAATTGTGTACTCGTCCCGGCAGTAGCCCCGTGGCACTCAAAATTTCCCTGGAATTTTCTAGTGTTTACTTTACAATTCTCTTTTGCCAAATTTCGGCGCGTAACTTCTCCCACAGTTTTGAGAAAACCCTGACAATATATACATCAAAACGTGCGGCTCGATCGGGGGAGGGGTGCTATGACTTTTGGTGTTGAAATTCCTATTTTTCACAAAGTTATTCCCAAAACAAAACAGGCATGATCCTCCATTGGAAATGAATGGGAATTTCTTTTTAAACACAAAATTTCATCTTTTTTCAGAATCACCTAGCTCTCTTATACTTGCACATAGAAATGTGATTCAAACTTTAAAACGGAGGAAAACTTGTGCTCTCTCCAAAACACTAAACTGTTTTTACATAACATGTAAACTTTTCAAAGTATGAGCAGTCAAACGAGGAGTGGAAATCACTTTTTTTTCAAAGTTAGAGTGGAAGCGTCAGTTATTGACAGTCTTACTGCTCAAATGCAGGCCAGGCAGGTATGTGTGTGTCTTTGTGTGTGTCTTTGTGTGTGAGTGTTTGTACACACTATGTTGTGTGCTAATACAGGGTATGTGTGAAGCGTGAAGTGCTGTAGTGTAGTGCTTAGAGTTAGTGCATGTTGCTACTGCCTTGTGCTCTGTCTGCTACTCTCTGCTGTACTCGTCCCGGCAGTAGCCCCGTGGCACTCAAAATTTCCCTGGAATTTTCTAGTGTTTACTTTACAATTCTCTTTTGCCATATTTCGGCGCGTAACTCCTCCCGCAGCTTTGAGAAAATCCCGACAATATATACATCAAAACGTGCGGCTCAATCGGGAAAGAGGTGCTATGACTTTTGATGTTGAAATTCCTATTTTTCCCAAAGTTATTCCTAAAACAAAATAGGCATGATTCTCCATTGGAAATGAATGGGAATTTCTTTTTGAACACAAAATTTCATCTTTTTTTAGAATGACCTAGCTCTCTTATACTTGCACATAGAAATGTGATTCAAACTTTAAAACGAAGGAAAACTTGTGCTCTCTCCAAAACACTAAACTGTTTTAACATAACATGTAAACTTTTCAAACTATGAGCAGTCAAACGAGGAGTGGAAATCACTTTTTCTTCAAAGTTAGAGTGGAAGCGTCAGTTATTGACAGTCTTACTGCTCAAATGCAGGCCAGGCAGGTATGGTGTGTGTGTGTGTGTGTGTGTGTGTGTGTGTGTGTGTGTGTGTGCTGTAGTGTCGTGCATAGAGTTAGTGCATGTTCCTACTGCCTTGTGCTCTGTGTGCTACTCTCTGCTGTACTCGTCCCGGCAGTAGCCCCGTGGCACTCAAAATTTCCCTGGAATTTTCTAGTGTTTACTTTACAATTCTCTTTTGCCAAATTTCGGCGCGTAACTCCTCCCACAGTTTTGAGAAAACCCCGACAATATATATATCAAAACGTGCGGCTCGATCGGGGGAGGGGTGCTATGACTTTTGGTGTTGAAATTCCAATTTTTCACAAAGTTATTCCCAAAACAAAACAGGCATGATCCTCCATTGGAAATGAATGGGAATTTCTTTTTAAACACAAAATTTCATCTTTTTTCAGAATCACCTAGCTCTCTTATACTTGCACATAGAAATGTGATTCAAACTTTAAAACATAGGAAAACTTGTGCTCTCTCCAAAACACTAAACTGTTTTTACATAACATGTAAACTTTTCAAAGTATGAGCAGTCAAACAAGGAGTGGAAATCACTTTTTTTTCAAAGTTAGAGTGGAAGCGTCAGTTATTGACAGTCTTACTGCTCAAATGCAGGCCAGGCAGGAATGTGTGTGTCTTTGTGTGTGTCTTTGTGTGTGAGTGTTTGTACACACTATGTTGTGTGCTAATACAGGGTATGTGTGAAGCGTCAAATGCTGTAGTGTCGTGCATAGGGTTAGTGCATGTTGCTACTGCCTTGTGCTCTGTGTGCTACTCTCTGCTGTACTTGTCCCGGCAGTAGCCCCGTGGCACTCAAAATTTCCCTGGAATTTTCTAGTATTAATATTATTCTTATTCTTCCGCCGTTTTTCGGCGCGTAACTCCTCCCACAGCTTTGAGAAAACCCCGACAATATATACATCAAAACGTGCGGCTCGATCGGGGGATGGGTGCTATGACTTTTGGTGTTGAAATTCCAAAGTTTCCCAAAGTGTGCGTGTGTGTGTGTG
The DNA here is from genome assembly GCF_027409825.1 of Scomber japonicus. NCBI lineage: Eukaryota > Metazoa > Chordata > Actinopteri > Scombriformes > Scombridae > Scomber > Scomber japonicus. The sequence goes on along the minus strand of NC_070584.1, from coordinate 3,583,552 downwards.
TGAGTACACACTGTGTTGTAGTGCTTAGAGTTAGTGCATGTTGCTACTGCCTTGTGCTCTGTGTGCTACTTTCTGCTTACATCTACTGTTACACTTGATACTGACCAGTAAGATGTACTTAATACTGCCACAGTAAAAGTTACTTTTACACAAGTGACTTTTGAACACTGGAAATAAATCGTGTACTCGTCCCGGCAGTAGCCCCGTGGCACTCAAAATTTCCCTGGAATTTTCGAGTGTTTACTTTACAATTCTCTTTTGGCAAATTTCGGCGCATAACTCCTCCCTCAGCTTTGAGAAAACCCCGACAATATATACTTCAAAACGTGCGGCTCGATCGGGGGAGGGGTGCTATGACTCTTGGTGTTGAAATTCCTATTTTTCCCAAAGTTATTCCCAAAACAAAACAGGCATAATCCTCCATTGGAAATGAATGGGAATTTCTTTTTAAACACAAAATTTCATCTTTTTTCAGAATCACCTAGCTCTCTTATACTTGCACATAGAAATGTGATTCAAACTTTAAAACGGAGGAAAACTTGTGCTCTCTCCAAAACACTAAACTGTTTTTACATAACATGTAAACTTTTCAAAGTATGAGCAGTCAAACGAGGAGTGGAAATCACTTTTTTTTCAAAGTTAGAGTGGAAGCGTCAGTTATTGACACTCTTACTGCTCAAATGCAGGCCAGGCAGGTATGTGTGTGTCTTTGTGTGTGTCTTTGTGTGTGAGTGTTTGTACACACTATGTTGTGTGCTAATACAGGGTATGTGTGAAGCGTGAAGTGCTGTAGTGTAGTGCTTAGAGTTAGTGCATGTTGCTACTGCCTTGTGCTCTGTCTGCTACTCTCTGCTGTACTCGTCCCGGCAGTAGCCCCG
>NC_070584.1:3565174-3577674 GCF_027409825.1 Scomber japonicus | reverse complement strand
AATAAACACTGTCAGAATCTGCCGGCTTCTGTGTCTCTCACGGTGTTTTCGGTTTTTGGACAGGAGTTACGGTTTTCTCACAGTTTGCAATTGTTCGGAACCTTGTCAGAAGCCAAATCCTTTAGAATGTTGAGACATTTTTCAAGGCAGATCCTGAAATCGCCGTAGCAACCGCAGGGCCTTAGCTGACCTTGGCAACCTGTTGCTGGGCAGAATCTGATCTACCTTTTTGTGATTGGCTGAACTGACCAACCTTTTTGTGATTGGCTAATTCTACCTGTCTGTCTGTTTTACCAGTTAACTGAGGTAGCGGCTGAGCTAGTATTGATACTCTCTTTATATATACATATGAATTATATTGACAGTCTTACTGCTCAAATGCAGGCTGGTGTGTGTGTGTGTGTGTATGTGTGTGTGTGTGTGTGTGTGTGCGTGCGTGCGTGCGTGCGTGCGTGTGTGTGTGTGTGTGTGAGTACATACTGTGTTGTAGTGCTTAGAGTTAGTGCATGTTGCTACTGCCTTGTGCTCTGTGTGCTACTCTCTGCTTACATCTACTCTGACACTTGATACTGACCAGTAAGATGTACTTAATACTGCCACAGTAAAAGTTACTTAGTGTTATATGATCAGGGTGACTTTTGAACACTGGAAATAAATTGTGTACTTGTCCCGGCAGTAGCCCCGTGGCACTCAAAATTTCCCTGGAATTTTCTAGTGTTTACTTTACAATTCTCTTTTGCCAAATTTCGGCGCGTAACTCCTCCCACAGTTTTGAGAAAACCCCGACAATATATACATCAAAACGTGCGGCTCGATCGGGGGAGGGGTGCTATGACTTTTGGTGTTGAAATTCCAATTTTTCCCAAAGTTATTCCCGAAACAAAACAGGCATAATTCTCCATTGGGAATGAATGGGAATTTCTTTTTAAACACAAAATTTCAACTTTTTTCAGAGTCACCTAGCTCTCTCATACTTGCACATAGAAATGTGATTCAAACTTTAAAACGAAGGAAAACTTGTGCTCTCTTCACAACACTAAATTGTTTTTACATAGCATGTAAACTTTTAAAAGTATGAGCAGTCAAACAAGGAGTGGAAATCACTTTTTCTTCAAAGTTAGAGTGGAAACATCAGTTATTGACACTCTTACTGCTCAAATGCAGGCCAGGCAGGTGTGTGTGTGTGTGTGTGTGTGTGTGCGTGTGTGTGTGTGTGTGTGTTTGTGTTGTGTTAATACACACTGTATTGTGCTATCACAGAGTATATGTGAAGTGTAAAGTGATGTAGTGTAGTGCTTAGAGTTAGTGCATGTTGCTACTCTCTGCTTACATCTACTGTTACACTTGATACTGACTAGTAAGATGTACTTAATACTGCCACAGTAAAAGTTACTTAGTGTTATATGATCAGGGTGACTTTTGAACACTGGAAATAAATCGTGTACTCGTCCCGGCAGTAGCCCCGTGGCACTCAAAATTTCCCTGGAATTTTCTAGTGTTTACTTTACAATTCTCTTTTGCCATATTTCGGCGCGTAACTCCTCCCACAGCTTTGAGAAAACCCCGACAATATATACATCAAAACGTGCGGCTCGATCGGGGGAGGGGTGCTATGACTTTTGGTGTTGAAATTCCAATTTTTCACAAAGTTATTCCCAAAACAAAACAGGCATGATCCTCCATTGGAAATGAATGGGAATTTCTTTTTAAACACAAAATTTCATCTTTGTTCAGAATCACCTAGCTCTCTTATACTTGCACATAGAAATATGATTCAAACTTTAAAACGGAGGAAAACTTGTGCTCTCTCCAAAACACTAAACTGTTTTTACATAACATGTAACCTTTTCAAACTATGAGCAGTCAAACGAGGAGTGGAAATCACTTTTTTTTCAAAGTTAGAGTGGAAACATTAGTTATTGGGGCCTTAGCTGACCTTGGCAACCTGTTGCTGGGCAGAATCTGACCTACTTTTTTGTGATTGGCTAAACTGATCTACCTTTTTGTGATTGGCTAATTCTACCTGTCTGTCTGTTTTGCCAGTTAACTGAGGTAGTGGCCGAGCTAGTATTGATACTCTGTCTCTATATATACATATGAATTATACTGACAGTCTTACTGCTCAAATGCAGGCTGGTGTGTGTGTGTGTGTGTGTGTGTGTGTGTGTGTGTGTACACACTGTGCTGTAGTGATTAGAGTTAGTGCATGTTGCTACTGCCTTGTGCTCTGTGTGCTACTCTCTGCTTACATCTACTGTTACACTTGATACTGACCAGTAAGATGTACTTAATACTGCCACAGTAAAAGTTACTTAGTGTTATATGATCAGGGTGACTTTTGAACACTGGAAATAAATCGTTTACTCGTCCCGGCAGTAAACTTGTGCTCTCTTCACAACACTATACTGTTTTAACATAACATGTAAACTTTTAAAAGTATGATCAGTCAAACGAGGAGTGGAAGTCAATTTTTCTTGAAAGTTAGAGTGGAAACATCAGTTATTGACACTCTTACTGCTCAAATGCAGGCCAGGCAGGTGTGTGTGTGTGTGTGTGTGTGTGTGTGTGTGTGTGTGTGTGTGTGTGTGTGTGTGTCTTTGTGTGTCTTTGTGTGTGAGTGTTTGTACACACTATATTATGTGCTAATACAGGGTATGTGTGAAGCGTCAAATGCTTCACTGTTACACTTGAACAGTGAATGGGAATTTTTTTTTAAAACCACAAAAATTCACCTTTTTTCAGAGTCACCTAGCTCGCTCATACGTGCACGTAGAAACATCATTCAAATTTCAAAACGAAGGAAAACTTGTCCTCTCTGGAAAAATACCATGTTGCTACTGCCTTGTGCTCTGTGTGCTACTCTCTGCTTACATCTACTGTTACACTTGATACTGACTAGTAAGATGTACTTAATACTGCCACAGTAAAAGTTACTTAGTGTTATATGATCAGGGTGACTTTTGAAGACTGGAAATAAATCGTGTACTCGTCCCGGCAGTAGCCCCGTGGCACTCAAAATTTCCCTGGAATTTTCTAGTGTTTACTTTACAATTCTCTTTTGCCATATTTCGGCGCGTAACTCCTCCCACAGTTTTGAGAAAACCCCGACAATATATACATCAAAACGTGCGGCTCGATCGGGGGAGGGGTGCTATGACTTTTGGTGTTGAAATTCCAATTTTCCCCAAAGTTATTCCCAAAACAAAACAGGCATAATTCTCCATTGGAAATGAATGGGAATTTCTTTTTGAACACAAAATTTCATCTTTTTTCAGAGTCACCTAGCTCTCTCATACTTGCACATAGAAATGTTATTCAAACTTTAAAACGAAGGAAAACTTGTCCTCTCTTCACAACACTAAACTGTTTTAACATAACATGTAAACTTTTGACACTATGAGCAGTCAAACGAGGAGTGGAAATCACTTTTTCTTCAAAGTTAGAGTGGAAGCGTCAGTTATTGACAGTCTTACTGCTCAAATGCAGGCCAGGCAGGTGTGTGTGTGTGTGTGTGTGTGTGTGTGTGTGTGTGTGTGTGTGTGTGTGTGTGCGCTGTAGTGTCGTGCATAGAGTTAGTGCATGTTGCTACTGCCTTGTGCTCTGTGTGCTACTCTCTGCTGTACTCGTCCCGGCAGTAGCCCCGTGGCACTCAAAATTTCCCTGGAATTTTCTAGTGTTTACTTTACAATTCTCTTTTGCCATATTTCGGCGCGTAACTCCTCCCACAGTTTTGAGAAAACCCCGACAATATATACATCAAAACGTGCGGCTCGATCGGGGGAGGGGTGCTATGACTTTTGGTGTTGAAATTCCAATTTTCCCCAAAGTTATTCCCAAAACAAAACAGGCATAATTCTCCATTGGAAATGAATGGGAATTTCTTTTTGAACACAAAATTTCATCTTTTTTCAGAGTCACCTAGCTCTCTCATACTTGCACATAGAAATGTTATTCAAACTTTAAAACGAAGGAAAACTTGTCCTCTCTTCACAACACTAAACTGTTTTAACATAACATGTAAACTTTTGACACTATGAGCAGTCAAACGAGGAGTGGAAATCACTTTTTCTTCAAAGTTATAGTGGAAGCGTCAGTTATTGACAGTCTTACTGCTCAAATGCAGGCCAGGCAGGTGTGTGTGTGTGTGTGTGTGTGTGTGTGTGCTGTAGTGTCGTGCATAGAGTTAGTGCATGTTGCTACTGCCTTGTGCTCTGTGTGCTACTCTCTGCTGTACTCGTCCCGGCAGTAGCCCCGTGGCACTCAAAATTTCCCTGGAATTTTCTAGTGTTTACTTTACAATTCTCTTTTGCCATATTTCGGCGCGTAACTCCTCCCGCAGCTTTGAGAAAACCCCGACAATATATACATCAAAACGTGCGGCTCGATCGGGGGATGGGTGCTATGACTTTTGGTGTTGAAATTCCAATTTTTCCCAAAGTTATTCCCAAAACAAAACAGGCATAATTCTCCATTGGAAATGAATGGGAATTTCTTTTTGAACACAAAATTTCATCTTTTTTCAGAGTCACCTAGCTCTCTTATACTTGCACATAGAAATGTGATTCAAACTTTAAAACAAAGGACAACTTGTTCTCTCTTCACAACACTAAACTGTTTTTCCATAACATGTAAACTTTTCAAACTATGAGCAGTCAAACGAGGAGTGGAAATCACTTTTTCTTCAAAGTTAGTGTGGAAGCATTAGTTATTGACACTCTTACTGCTCAAATGCAGGCCAGGCAGGTGTGTGTGTGTGTGTGTGTGTGTGAGTGTTTGTACACACTATGTTGTGTGCTAATACAGGGTATGTGTGAAGCGTCAAGTGCTGTAGTGTAGTGCTTAGAGTTAGTGCATGTTGCTACTGCCTTGTGCTCTGTGTGCTACTCTCTGCTGTACTCGTCCCGGCAGTAGCCCCGTGGCACTCAAAATTTCCCTGGAATTTTCTAGTTAGTGCCACGGGGGTCTAGCTCCGAGGCATTCCACTCCAGAAGCTGGAGAGGAATGCCTCGGGGCAAAGCCCCGAGGCAACTATTAATCTTCTCCATACTTAATATTATTATTATTATTCTTCCGCCGCTTTTCGGCGCGTAACTCCTCCCGCAGCTTTGAGAAAACCCCGACAATATATACATCAAAACGTGCGGCTCGATCGGGGGATGGGTGCTATGACTTTTGGTGTTGAAATTCCAAAGTTTCCCAAAGTTATTCCCAAAAAACCGGGAATATTTCTCCATTGAAAATGAATGGGAATTTTTTTTTAAAAACACAAAATTTCACTTTTTTTCAGAGTCACCTAGTTCGCTCATACGTGCAGGTAGAAACATGATTTAAACTTTTAAACGGAGGAAAATTTGTCCTCTCTGGAAAAATACAAACTATTTTAACATAACATGTAAACTTTTCAAACTATGAGCAGTCAAACGAGGAGTGGAAATCACTTTTTCGTCAAAGTTAGAGTGGAAGCGGCAGTTAGCTAGAGTGTGAGAAGCAGTAATGCATAACCTTCATTTTTATTTTTAACTCGAGCTCACGACCAAACCGTAAAAAGGAGACAAATAATTTTTGGTCAAAATATAGACATAGGTGTTGGGATTCATAAAATGTGAAGTTGACAGGCGGGGTCTGCACAAAATTTAAACGGGGGGGCCGAGACCGGCGGCAATCCCTGTCTCGCTCCCCATTAAACCTAATGTAATCGTCTTCTCTTTTCAAATGAATCTCACTCTGTGTTCACACTGAGCTTACTCGCTCATTTTAAGGAATATGTGAATACAATAAACACTGTCAGAATCTGCCGGCTTCTGTGTCTCTCACGGTGTTTTCGGTTTTTGGACAGGAGTTACGGTTTTCTCACAGTTTGCAATTGTTCGGAACCTTGTCAGAAGCCAAATCCTTTAGAATGTTGAGACATTTTTCAAGGCAGATCCTGAAATCGCCGTAGCAACCGCAGGGCCTTAGCTGACCTTGGCAACCTGTTGCTGGGCAGAATCTGATCTACCTTTTTGTGATTGGCTGAACTGACCTACCTTTTTGTGATTGGCTAATTCTACCTGTCTGTCTGTTTTACCAGTTAACTGAGGTAGCGGCTGAGCTAGTATTGATACTCTCTTTATATATACATATGAATTATATTGACAGTCTTACTGCTCAAATGCAGGCTGGTGTGTGTGTGTGTGTGTATGTGTGTGTGTGTGTGTGTGTGTGTGCGTGCGTGCGTGCGTGCGTGCGTGCGTGTGTGTGTGTGTGAGTACATACTGTGTTGTAGTGCTTAGAGTTAGTGCATGTTGCTACTGCCTTGTGCTCTGTGTGCTACTCTCTGCTTACATCTACTCTGACTCTTGATACTGACCAGTAAGATGTACTTAATACTGCCACAGTAAAAGTTACTTAGTGTTATATGATCAGGGTGACTTTTGAACACTGGAAATAAATTGTGTACTTGTCCCGGCAGTAGCCCCGTGGCACTCAAAATTTCCCTGGAATTTTCTAGTGTTTACTTTACAATTCTCCTTTGCCATATTTCGGTGCGTAACTCCTCCCGCAGCTTTGAGAAAACCCCGACAATATATACATCAAAACGTGCGGCTCGATCGGGGGAGGGGTGCTATGACTTTTGGTGTTGAAATTCCAATTTTTCACAAAGTTATTCCCAAAACAAAACAGGCATGATCCTCCATTGGAAATGAATGGGAATTTCTTTTTAAACACAAAATTTCATCTTTTTTCAGAATCACCTAGCTCTCTTATACTTGCACATAGAAATGTCATTCAAACTTTAAAACGAAGGAAAACTTGTGCTCTCTCCAAAACACTAAACTGTTTTAACATAACATGTAAACTTTTAAAAGTATGAGCAGTCAAACGAGGAGTGGAAGTCAATTTTTCTTGAAAGTTAATGTGGAAGCGTCAGTTATTGACAGTCTTACTGCTCAAATGCAGGCCAGGCAGGTGTGTGTGTGTGTGTGTGTGTGTGTGTGTGTGTGTGTGTGTGTGTGTGTGTGTGTGTGTGTGTGTGTCTTTGTGTGTCTTTGTGTGTGAGTGTTTGTACACACTATATTATGTGCTAATACAGGGTATGTGTGAAGCGTCAAATGCTGTAGTGTCGTGCATACAGTTAGTGCATGTTGCTACTGCCTTGTGCTCTGTGTGCTACTGTTACACTTGATACTGACCAGTAAGATGTACTTAATACTGCCACAGTAAAAGTTACTTAGTGTTACATGATCAGGGTGACTTTTGAACACTGGAAATAAATCATGTATTCGTCCCGGCAGTAGCCCCGTGGCACTCAAAATTTCCCTGGAATTTTCTAGTGTTTACTTTACAATTCTCTTTTGCCATATTTCGGCGCATAACTCCTCCCGCAGCTTTGAGAAAATCCCGACAATATATACATCAAAACGTGCGGCTCGATCGGGGGAGGGGTGCTATGACTTTTGGTGTTGAAATTCCAATTTTTCACAAAGTTATTCCCAAAACAAAACAGGCATGATTCTCCATTGGAAATGAATGGGAATTTCTTTTTGAACACAAAATTTCATCTTTTTTCAGAATCACCTAGCTCTCTCATACTTGCACATAGAAATGTGATTCAAACTTTAAAACGAAGGAAAACTTGTGCTCTCTTCACAACACTAAACTGTTTTAACATAACATGTAAACTTTTAAAAGTATGATCAGTCAAACGAGGAGTGGAAGTCAATTTTTCTTGAAAGTTAGAGTGGAAGCATCAGTTATTGACACTCTTACTGCTCAAATGCAGGCCAGGCAGGTGTGTGTGTGTGTGTGTGTGTGTGTGTGTGTGTGTGTGTGTGTGTGTCTTTGTACACACTATGTTGTGTGCTAATACAGGGTATGTGTGAAGCGTCAAGTGCTGTAGTGTCGTGCATAGAGTTAGTGCATGTTCCTACTCTCTGCTGTACTCGTCCTGGCAGTAGCCCTGTGGCACTCAAAATTTCCCTGGAATTTTCTAGTGTTTACTTTACAATTCTCTTTTGCCATATTTCGGCGCGTAACTCCTCCCACAGCTTTGAGAAAACCCTGACAATATATACATCAAAACGTGCGGCTCGATCGGGGGAGGGGTGCTATGACTTTTGGTGTTGAAATTCCAATTTTCCCCAAAGTTATTCCCAAAACAAAACAGGCATAATTCTCCATTGGAAATGAATGGGAATTTCTTTTTGAACACAAAATTTCATCTTTTTTCAGAGTCACCTAGCTCTCTCATACTTGCACATAGAAATGTTATTCAAACTTTAAAACGAAGGAAAACTTGTCCTCTCTTCACAACACTAAACTGTTTTAACATAACATGTAAACTTTTGACACTATGAGCAGTCAAACGAGGAGTGGAAATCACTTTTTCTTCAAAGTTATAGTGGAAGCGTCAGTTATTGACAGTCTTACTGCTCAAATGCAGGCCAGGCAGGTGTGTGTGTGTGTGTGTGTGTGTGTGTGTGCTGTAGTGTCGTGCATAGAGTTAGTGCATGTTGCTACTGCCTTGTGCTCTGTGTGCTACTCTCTGCTGTACTCGTCCCGGCAGTAGCCCCGTGGCACTCAAAATTTCCCTGGAATTTTCTAGTGTTTACTTTACAATTCTCTTTTGCCATATTTCGGCGCGTAACTCCTCCCGCAGCTTTGAGAAAACCCCGACAATATATACATCAAAACGTGCGGCTCGATCGGGGGATGGGTGCTATGACTTTTGGTGTTGAAATTCCAATTTTTCCCAAAGTTATTCCCAAAACAAAACAGGCATAATTCTCCATTGGAAATGAATGGGAATTTCTTTTTGAACACAAAATTTCATCTTTTTTCAGAGTCACCTAGCTCTCTTATACTTGCACATAGAAATGTGATTCAAACTTTAAAACAAAGGACAACTTGTTCTCTCTTCACAACACTAAACTGTTTTTCCATAACATGTAAACTTTTCAAACTATGAGCAGTCAAACGAGGAGTGGAAATCACTTTTTCTTCAAAGTTAGTGTGGAAGCATTAGTTATTGACACTCTTACTGCTCAAATGCAGGCCAGGCAGGTGTGTGTGTGTGTGTGTGTGTGTGAGTGTTTGTACACACTATGTTGTGTGCTAATACAGGGTATGTGTGAAGCGTCAAGTGCTGTAGTGTAGTGCTTAGAGTTAGTGCATGTTGCTACTGCCTTGTGCTCTGTGTGCTACTCTCTGCTGTACTCGTCCCGGCAGTAGCCCCGTGGCACTCAAAATTTCCCTGGAATTTTCTAGTTAGTGCCACGGGGGTCTAGCTCCGAGGCATTCCACTCCAGAAGCTGGAGAGGAATGCCTCGGGGCAAAGCCCCGAGGCAACTATTAATCTTCTCCATACTTAATATTATTATTATTATTCTTCCGCCGCTTTTCGGCGCGTAACTCCTCCCGCAGCTTTGAGAAAACCCCGACAATATATACATCAAAACGTGCGGCTCGATCGGGGGATGGGTGCTATGACTTTTGGTGTTGAAATTCCAAAGTTTCCCAAAGTTATTCCCAAAAAACCGGGAATATTTCTCCATTGAAAATGAATGGGAATTTTTTTTTAAAAACACAAAATTTCACTTTTTTTCAGAGTCACCTAGTTCGCTCATACGTGCAGGTAGAAACATGATTTAAACTTTTAAACGGAGGAAAATTTGTCCTCTCTGGAAAAATACAAACTATTTTAACATAACATGTAAACTTTTCAAACTATGAGCAGTCAAACGAGGAGTGGAAATCACTTTTTCGTCAAAGTTAGAGTGGAAGCGGCAGTTAGCTAGAGTGTGAGAAGCAGTAATGCATAACCTTCATTTTTATTTTTAACTCGAGCTCACGACCAAACCGTAAAAAGGAGACAAATAATTTTTGGTCAAAATATAGACATAGGTGTTGGGATTCATAAAATGTGAAGTTGACAGGCGGGGTCTGCACAAAATTTAAACGGGGGGGCCGAGACCGGCGGCAATCCCTGTCTCGCTCCCCATTAAACCTAATGTAATCGTCTTCTCTTTTCAAATGAATCTCACTCTGTGTTCACACTGAGCTTACTCGCTCATTTTAAGGAATATGTGAATACAATAAACACTGTCAGAATCTGCCGGCTTCTGTGTCTCTCACGGTGTTTTCGGTTTTTGGACAGGAGTTACGGTTTTCTCACAGTTTGCAATTGTTCGGAACCTTGTCAGAAGCCAAATCCTTTAGAATGTTGAGACATTTTTCAAGGCAGATCCTGAAATCGCCGTAGCAACCGCAGGGCCTTAGCTGACCTTGGCAACCTGTTGCTGGGCAGAATCTGATCTACCTTTTTGTGATTGGCTGAACTGACCTACCTTTTTGTGATTGGCTAATTCTACCTGTCTGTCTGTTTTACCAGTTAACTGAGGTAGCGGCTGAGCTAGTATTGATACTCTCTTTATATATACATATGAATTATATTGACAGTCTTACTGCTCAAATGCAGGCTGGTGTGTGTGTGTGTGTGTATGTGTGTGTGTGTGTGTGTGTGTGTGCGTGCGTGCGTGCGTGCGTGCGTGCGTGTGTGTGTGTGTGAGTACATACTGTGTTGTAGTGCTTAGAGTTAGTGCATGTTGCTACTGCCTTGTGCTCTGTGTGCTACTCTCTGCTTACATCTACTCTGACTCTTGATACTGACCAGTAAGATGTACTTAATACTGCCACAGTAAAAGTTACTTAGTGTTATATGATCAGGGTGACTTTTGAACACTGGAAATAAATTGTGTACTTGTCCCGGCAGTAGCCCCGTGGCACTCAAAATTTCCCTGGAATTTTCTAGTGTTTACTTTACAATTCTCCTTTGCCATATTTCGGTGCGTAACTCCTCCCGCAGCTTTGAGAAAACCCCGACAATATATACATCAAAACGTGCGGCTCGATCGGGGGAGGGGTGCTATGACTTTTGGTGTTGAAATTCCAATTTTTCACAAAGTTATTCCCAAAACAAAACAGGCATGATCCTCCATTGGAAATGAATGGGAATTTCTTTTTAAACACAAAATTTCATCTTTTTTCAGAATCACCTAGCTCTCTTATACTTGCACATAGAAATGTCATTCAAACTTTAAAACGAAGGAAAACTTGTGCTCTCTCCAAAACACTAAACTGTTTTAACATAACATGTAAACTTTTAAAAGTATGAGCAGTCAAACGAGGAGTGGAAGTCAATTTTTCTTGAAAGTTAATGTGGAAGCGTCAGTTATTGACAGTCTTACTGCTCAAATGCAGGCCAGGCAGGTGTGTGTGTGTGTGTGTGTGTGTGTGTGTGTGTGTGTGTGTGTGTGTGTGTGTGTGTGTGTGTGTGTCTTTGTGTGTCTTTGTGTGTGAGTGTTTGTACACACTATATTATGTGCTAATACAGGGTATGTGTGAAGCGTCAAATGCTGTAGTGTCGTGCATACAGTTAGTGCATGTTGCTACTGCCTTGTGCTCTGTGTGCTACTGTTACACTTGATACTGACCAGTAAGATGTACTTAATACTGCCACAGTAAAAGTTACTTAGTGTTACATGATCAGGGTGACTTTTGAACACTGGAAATAAATCATGTATTCGTCCCGGCAGTAGCCCCGTGGCACTCAAAATTTCCCTGGAATTTTCTAGTGTTTACTTTACAATTCTCTTTTGCCATATTTCGGCGCATAACTCCTCCCGCAGCTTTGAGAAAATCCCGACAATATATACATCAAAACGTGCGGCTCGATCGGGGGAGGGGTGCTATGACTTTTGGTGTTGAAATTCCAATTTTTCACAAAGTTATTCCCAAAACAAAACAGGCATGATTCTCCATTGGAAATGAATGGGAATTTCTTTTTGAACACAAAATTTCATCTTTTTTCAGAATCACCTAGCTCTCTCATACTTGCACATAGAAATGTGATTCAAACTTTAAAACGAAGGAAAACTTGTGCTCTCTTCACAACACTAAACTGTTTTAACATAACATGTAAACTTTTAAAAGTATGATCAGTCAAACGAGGAGTGGAAGTCAATTTTTCTTGAAAGTTAGAGTGGAAGCATCAGTTATTGACACTCTTACTGCTCAAATGCAGGCCAGGCAGGTGTGTGTGTGTGTGTGTGTGTGTGTGTGTGTGTGTGTGTGTGTCTTTGTACACACTATGTTGTGTGCTAATACAGGGTATGTGTGAAGCGTCAAGTGCTGTAGTGTCGTGCATAGAGTTAGTGCATGTTCCTACTCTCTGCTGTACTCGTCCTGGCAGTAGCCCTGTGGCACTCAAAATTTCCCTGGAATTTTCTAGTGTTTACTTTACAATTCTCTTTTGCCATATTTCGGCGCGTAACTCCTCCCACAGCTTTGAGAAAACCCTGACAATATATACATCAAAACGTGCGGCTCGATCGGGGGAGGGGTGCTATGACTTTTGGTGTTGAAATTCCAATTTTTCCCAAAGTTATTCCCGAAACAAAACAGGCATAATTCTCCATTGGGAATGAATGGGAATTTCTTTTTGAACACAAAATTTCATCTTT
>NC_070584.1:3530174-3535174 GCF_027409825.1 Scomber japonicus | reverse complement strand
TTAAGTGTATATCCAAACGAGAATGAGTAATTCAGTGATTAGTTGCATGAACTTGCTGAGAACAGACGAATAAAGCCATAAAAAGTTAGTTGTAATACATTCTCTTGGCAGAAACCATAGAAAGGTTGATTTCTAAACACAATTAGTTCAATGTGATGAATTCTGAAAAACCTGAGTGTTTAAGTGTATATCCAAACGAGAATGAGTAATTCATTGATTAGGTGCATGAACTTGCTGAGAACCGACGAATAAAGCCATAAAAAGTTAGTTGTAATACATTCTCTTGGCAGAAACCATAGAAAGGTTGATTTCTAAACACAATTAGTTCAATGTGATGAAATCTGAAATATCTGAGTGTTTTAGTATATCTCTAAAGAGAATAAATGATTCAGTTATTAGTTGCATGAACTTGCTGAGAACATCTATCTTTTTATGTCTTTATTCGTCTATTCTCAGCAAGTTCATGCAACTAATCACTGAATCACTTATTCTCTTTGGAGATACACTAAAACACTCAGATATATCAGAATTCATCACATTGAACTAATTGTGTTTAGAAATCAACCTTTCTATAGGTTGTGCTACGAGAATGGAATACAACTAACTTTTTTATGGCTTTATTCGTCTGTTCTCAGCAAGTTCATGCAACTAATCACTGAATCACGTATTCTCTTTGGAGATACAGTAAAAACACTCAGATATATCACAATTCATCACATTGAACTAATTGTGTTCAGAAATCAACCATTCTATGGGTTCTGCTACGAGAATGGATTACAACTAACTTTTTATGGCTTTATTCGTCTGTTCTCAGCAAATTCATGCAACTAATCACTGAATCACTTATTCTCTTTGGAGATACACTAAAACATGCAGACAGTTCCGAATTCATCACATTGAACTAATTGTGTTTAGAAATCAACCTTTCTATGGGTTCTGCAAAGAGAATTGGAATACAACTAACTTTTTATGGCTTTATTCGTCGGTTCTCAGCAAGTTCATGCAACTAATCACTGAATCACTTATTCTCTTTGAAGATACAGTAAAAACTCTCAGATATATCAGAATTCATCACATTGAACAAATTGTGTTCAGAAATCAACCATTCTATGGGTTCTGCTACGAAAATGTATTACAACTATCTTTTTATTGCTTTATTCGTCTGTTCTCAGCAAGTTCATGCAACTAATCACTGAATCACTTATTCTCTTTGGAGATACAGTAAAAACACTCAATTATTTCAGAATTCATCACATTGAACTAATTGTGTTCAGAAATCAACCATTCTATGGGTTCTGCTACAAGAATGGAATACAACTAACTTTTTATGGCTTTATTCGTCTGTTCTCAGCAAATTCATGCAACTAATCACTGAATCACTTATTCTCTTTGGAGATACACTTAAAACACTCAGATATATCAGAATTCATCACATTGAACTAATTGTGTTTAGAAATCAACCTTTCTATGGGTTCTGCAAAGATAATGGATTACAACTAACTTTTTATTGCTTTATTCGTCTGTTCTCAGCAAGTTCATGCAACTAATCACTGAATCACTTTTTAGATACAGTAAAAACACTCAGATATATCACAATTCATCACATTGAACTAATTGTGTTCAGAAATCAACCATTCTATGGGTTCTGCTACGAGAATGGATTACAACTAACTTTTTATGGCTTTATTCGTCTGTTATCAGCAAATTCATGCAACTAATCACTGAATCACTTATTCTCTTTGGAGATACACTAAAACACTCAGATATATCAGAATTCATCACATTGAACTAATTGTGTTTAGAAATCAACCTTTCTATGGGTTCTGCAAAGATAATGGAATACAACTAACTTTTTATGGCTTTATTCGTCTCTTCTCAGCAAGTTCATGCAACTAATCACTGAATCACTCATTCTAGTTGGAGATACAGTAAAAACACTCAGATATATCAGAATTCATCACATTGAACTAATTGTGTTCAGAAATCAACCATTCTATGGGTTCTGCTACGAGAATGGATTACAACTATCTTTTTATTGCTTTATTCGTCTATTCTCAGCAAGTTCATGCAACTAATCACTGAATCACTCATTCTAGTTGGAGATACAGTAAAAACACTCAAATATATCAGAATTCATCACATTGAACTAATTGTGTTCAGAAATCAACCATTCTATGGGTTCTGCTAAGAGAATGGATTACAACTAACTGTTTAATGTCTTTATTCGTCTATTCTGACAATATATGCAATTTATCACTCATTCACTATATTCTCTTTGGACATACACTAAAACACTCAGATATTTCAGAATTCATCACATTGAACTAATTGTGTTCAGAAATCAACCATTCTATGGGTTCTGCTACAAGAATGGAATACAACTAACTTTTTATGGCTTTATTCGTCTGTTCTCAGCAAATTCATGCAACTAATCACTGAATCACTTATTCTCTTTGGAGATACACTTAAAACACTCAGATATATCAGAATTCATCACATTGAACTAATTGTGTTTAGAAATCAACCTTTCTATGGGTTCTGCAAAGATAATGGATTACAACTAACTTTTTATTGCTTTATTCGTCTGTTCTCAGCAAGTTCATGCAACTAATCACTGAATCACTTTTTCTCTTTGTAGATACAGTAAAAACACTCAGATATATCACAATTCATCACATTGAACTAATTGTGTTTAGAAATCAATCATTCTTTGGATGCTGCTAAGAAAATGGATTTACAACTAACCTTTTATGGTTCAATTGGTCTATTCTCAGCAAATTCATGCAACTAATCACTGAATCACTTATTCTCTTTGGAGATACACTTAAAACACTCAGATATATCAGAATTCATCACATTGAACTAATTGTGTTCAGAAATCAACCATTCTATGGGTTCTGCTAAGAGAATGGATTACAACTAACTGTTTAATGTCTTTATTCGTCTATTCTGACAATATATGCAATTTATCACTCATTCACTATATTCTCTTTGGACATACACTAAAACACTCAGATATTTCAGAATTCATCACATTGAACTAATTGTGTTCAGAAATCAACCATTCTATGGGTTCTGCTACAAGAATGGAATACAACTAACTTTTTATGGCTTTATTCGTCTGTTCTCAGCAAATTCATGCAACTAATCACTGAATCACTTATTCTCTTTGGAGATACACTTAAAACACTCAGATATATCAGAATTCATCACATTGAACTAATTGTGTTTAGAAATCAACCTTTCTATGGGTTCTGCAAAGATAATGGATTACAACTAACTTTTTATTGCTTTATTCGTCTGTTCTCAGCAAGTTCATGCAACTAATCACTGAATCACTTTTTCTCTTTGTAGATACAGTAAAAACACTCAGATATATCACAATTCATCACATTGAACTAATTGTGTTCAGAAATCAACCATTCTATGGGTTCTGCTACGAGAATGGATTACAACTAACTTTTTATGGCTTTATTCGTCTGTTCTCAGCAAATTCATGCAACTAATCACTGAATCACTTATTCTCTTTGGAGATACACTAAAACACTCAGATATATCAGAATTCATCACATTGAACTAATTGTGTTTAGAAATCAACCTTTCTATGGGTTCTGCAAAGATAATGGAATACAAGTATCTTTTTATGGCTTTATTCGTCTCTTCTCAGCAAGTTCATGCAACTAATCACTGAATCACTCATTCTAGTTGGAGATACAGTAAAAACACTCAGATATATCAGAATTCATCACATTGAACTAATTGTGTTCAGAAATCAACCATTCTATGGGTTCTGCTACGAGAATGGATTACAACTATCTTTTTATTGCTTTATTCGTCTATTCTCAGCAAGTTCATGCAACTAATCACTGAATCACTCATTCTAGTTGGAGATACACTAAAACACTCAAATATATCAGAATTCATCACATTGAACTAATTGTGTTTAGAAATCAACCATTCTATGGGTTCTGCTAAGAGAATGGATTACAACTAACTGTTTAATGTCTTTATTCGTCTATTCTGACAATGTATGCAATTTATCACTCATTCACTATATTCTCTTTGGACATACACTAAAACACTCAGATATTTCAGAATTCATCACATTGAACTAATTGTGTTTAGAAATCAACCTTTCTATGGGTTCTGCTAAGAGAATGGATTACAACTAACTTTTTATGGCTTTATTCGTCTGTTCTCAGCAAGTTCATGCAACTAATCACTGAATCATTTATTCTCTTTGGAGATACACTAAAACACTCAGATATTTCAGAATTCATCACATTGAACTAATTGTGTTCAGAAATCAACCATTCTATGGGTTCTGCTACGAACATGTATTACAACTATGTTTTTATTGCTTTATTCGTCTGTTCTCAGCAAGTTCATGCAACCAATGACTGTATCACTCATTCTCGTTGGATATACAATAAAACATGCAGACAGTTCAGAATTCACCACATTGAGCTAATTGTGTTTAGAAATCAATCATTCTTTGGATGCTGCTAAGAAAATGAAGAAAGAAAATTTACAACTAACCTTTTATGGTTCAATTGGTCTATTCTCAGCAAATTCATGCAACTAATCACTGAATCACTTATTCTCTTTGGAGATACACTTAAAACACTCAGATATATCAGAATTCATCACATTGAACTAATTGTGTTTAGAAATCAACCTTTCTATGGGTTCTGCAAAGATAATGGATTACAACTAACTTTTTATTGCTTTATTCGTCTGTTCTCAGCAAGTTCATGCAACTAATCACTGAATCACTTTTTCTCTTTGTAGATACATTAAAAACACTCAGATATATCACAATTCATCACATTGAACTAATTGTGTTCAGAAATCAACCATTCTATGGGTTCTGCTACGAGAATGGATTACAACTAACTTTTTATGGCTTTATTCGTCTGTTCTCAGCAAATTCATGCAACTAATCACTGAATCACTTATTCTCTTTGGAGATACACTAAAACACTCAGATATATCAGAAT
>NC_070584.1:3497674-3502674 GCF_027409825.1 Scomber japonicus | reverse complement strand
CAGCTAGACAGATACATCGATAGATAAGATAGATAGATAAATAGATAGATACATAGATAGATAGATAGATAGATAGATAGATAGATAGATAGATACACATTTATGTTTGTGTGTGTGTTAAGGTCTGCCAAGTGCCTTTCAAAGTGAAGATTTGAGAATTAATAATCATTTAGTCTAATGAAATTAATATAGATATATCGATAAGATAGATAGATAGATAGATAGATAGATAGATAGATAGATAGATATAGCTAGACAGATAGATGGATACATTGATAGATAGATAGATAGATAGATAGATAGATAGATAGATAGATAGATAGATAGATAGATAGATAGATAGATAGATAGTGTGAAGGTCTGCCTGGTGCCTTCTAAAGTAAAGATTTGAGAATTAATAATCATTTAGTCTCATGAAATTAATATAGATATATAGATAAGATAGATAAATGAGATAGATAGATAGATAGATAGATAGATAGATAGATAGATAGATAGATAGATAGATAGATTGATAGATTGATAGATAGATACACATTTATGTTCGTGTGTGTCTGTGTGTGTGTTAATGGTCTGGCCAGGTGCCATTCAAAGTAAAGATTTGAGAAAGAATAATCATTTAGTCTTATAAGATTAATATAGAGAGTTCAATAGTTAGATAGATAGATAGATAGATAGATAAATAGATAGATAGATAAATAGATAGATAGATAGATAGATAGATAGATAGATAGATAGATAGATAGATAGATAGATAGATAGATAGATAGATAGACAGATAGATAGCTGGACAGATAGATAGATACATCGATAGCTAGATAGATACACATTTATGTTCGTGTGTGTCTGTGTGTGTGTTAATGGTCTGGCCAGGTGCCATTCAAAGCAAAGATTTGAGAATGAATAATCATTTAGTCTTATAAAATTAATATAGAGAGTTCAATAGTTAGATAGATAGATAGATAGATAGATAGATAGATAGATAGATAGATAGATAGATAGATAGATAGACAGATCGAAAGATAGATAGATAGATAGATAGATAGATAGATAGATAGATAGATAGATAGATAGATAGATAGACAGATAGATAGCTAGACAGATAGATAGATACATCGATAGCTAGATAGATACACATTTATGTTTGTGTGTGTGTTAAGGTCTGCCAAGTGCCTTTCAAAGTAAAGATTTGAGAATTAATAATCATTTAGTCTAATGAAATTCATATAGATATATAGATAAGATAGATGGATAAGATAGATAGATAGATAGATAGATAGATACATAGATAGATAGACAGCTAGACAGATAGATAGATAGATAGATAGATATATAGATAGATAGATAGATAGATAGATAGATAGATAGATGGATAGATAGATAGATAGATAGACAGCTAGACAGATAGATAGATACATAGATAGATAGATAGATAGATAGATAGATAGATAGATAGATAGATAGATAAATAGATAGATAGATAGACAGATAGATAGATACATCAATAGATAGATAGATAGATAGATAGATAGATAGATATAGCTAGACAGATAGATGGATACATCGATAGATAGATAGATAGATAGATAGATAGATAGATAGATAGATAGATAGATAGATAGATAGATAGATATAGCTAGACAGATAGATGGATACATCGATAGATAGATAGATAGATAGATAGATAGATAGATAGATACATCAATAGATAGATAGATAGATAGATAGATAGATAGATATAGCTAGACAGATAGATGGATACATCGATAGATAGATAGATAGATAGATAGATAGATAGATAGATATAGCTAGACAGATAGAAGGATACATCGATAGATAGATAGATAGATAGATAGATAGATAGATAGACAAATAGATAGATAGGCACTCCAGAAGCTGGAGAGGAGTCAACTATTAATCTTCTCCATGCTTATTAGTGCCACAGGGTTCTAGCTCCGAGGCAACTATTAATCTTCTCCATACTTATTAGTGCCACGGGGTTCAAGCTCCGAGGCAACTATTAATCTTCTCCATACTTAATATTATTCTTATTCTTCCGCCGTTTTTCGGCGCATAACTCCTCCCACAGCTTTGAGAAAACCCCGACAATATATACATCAAAACGTGCGGCTCAATCGGGGGATGGGTGCTATGACTTTTGGTATTGAAATTCCAATTTTTCCCAAAGTTATTCCCAAAAAAACGGGATATTTCTCCATTGGAAATGAATGGGAATTTTTTGAAAACCCCCCAAAATTTCAAATTTTTTCACCTTTTTTCAGAGTCACCTAGCTCTCTCATACGTGCACGTAGAAACGTCATTCAAACTTTAAAACTGGAAAAATATCAAACTGTTTTCCATACCATGTAAACTTTTCAAATTATGAGCAGTCAAACGAGGAGTGGAAATCACTTTTTCTTCAAAGTTAGAGTGGAAGCGGCAGTTAGCTAGAGTGTGAGAAGCAGTAAAAAATAATTTTTATATTTAACTCGAGCTCACGGCCAAACCGTAAAAAGGAGACAAATAATTTTTGGTCAAAATGTAGACATAGGTGTTGGGATTCATAAAATGTGACTTTGACAGGCGGGGTCTGCACAAAATTTAAACGGGGGGGCCGAGACTGGCGGCAATCCCTGTCTCGCTCCCCACTGACTCTAATGTAATCGTCTTCTTTTTTCAAAAGAATCTCACTCTGTGTTCACACTGAGCTTACTCGCTCATTTTAAGGAATATCTGAATAAAATACTTACTTTTGTGATTGGCTAAACTGATCTACCTTTTTGTGATTGGCTAATTCTTCCTGTCTGTCTGTTTTGCCAGTTATCTGAGGTAGCGGCCAAGCTAGTATTGATACTCTCTCTATATATATACATATGAATTATATTGACAGTCTTACTGCTCAAATGCAGGCTGGTGTGTGTGTGTGTGTGTGTGTGAGTACACACTGTGTTGTAGTGCTTAGAGTTAATGCATGTTCCTACTGCCTTGTGCTCTGTGTGCTACTCTCTGCTGTCCTCGTCCCGGCAGTAGCCCCGTGGCACTCAAAATTTCCCTGGAATTTTCAAGTGTTTACTTTACAATTCTCTTTTGCCATATTTCGGCGCGTAACTCCTCCCACAGCTTTGAGAAAACCCCAACAATATATACATCAAAACGTGCGGCTCGATCGGGAAAGAGGTGCTATGACTTTTGGTGTTGAAATTCCTATTTTTCCCAAAGTTATTCCCAAAACAAAACAGGCATGATCCTCCATTGGAAATGAATGGGAATTTCTTTTTGAACACAAAATTTCATCTTTTTTCAGAATCACCTAGCTCTCTTATACTTGCACATAGAAATGTGATTCAAACTTTAGAACGAAGGAAAACTTGTGCTCTCTTCACAACACTAAACTGTTTTAACATAACATGTAAACTTTTCAAACTATGAGCAGTCAAACGAGGAGTGGAAATCACTTTTTCTTCAAAGTTAGAGTGGAAGCATGAGTTATTGACACTCTTACTGCTCAAATGTAGACCAGGCAGGTGTGTGTGTGTGTGTGTGTGTGTGTGTCTTTGTGTGTGAGTGTTTGTACACACTATGTTGTGTGCTAATACAGGGTATGTGTGAGGCGTCAAGTGCTGTAGTGTGTGTGTGTGTGTGTGTGTGTGTGTGTGCTGTAGTGTCGTGCATAGAGTTAGTGCATGTTGCTACTGCCTTGTGCTCTGTGTGCTACTCTCTGCTGTACTCGTCCCGGCAGTAGCCCCGTGGCACTCAAAATTTCCCTGGAATTTTCTAGTGTTTACTTTACAATTCTCTTTTGCCATATTTCGGCGCGTAACTCCTCCCGCAGCTTTGAGAAAACCCCGACAATATATACATCAAAACGTGCGGCTCGATCGGGGGAGGGGTGCTATGACTTTTGGTGTTTAAATTCCTATTTTTCCCAAAGTTATTCCCAAAACAAAATAGGCATGATTCTCCATTGGAAATGAATGGGAATTTCTTTTTAAACACAAAATTTCATCTTTTTTCAGAATCACCTAGCTCTCTCATACTTGCACATAGAAATGTGATTCAAACTTTAAAACGGAGGAAAACATGTGCTCTCTTCACAACACTAAACTGTTTTAACATAACATGTAAACTTTTCAAACTATGAGCAGTCAAACGAGGAGTGGAAATCACTTTTTTTTCAAAGTTAGAGTGGAAGCGTCAGTTATTGACAGTCTTACTGCTCAAATGCAGGCCAGGCAGGTGTGTGTGTGTCTTTGTGTGTGAGTGTTTGTACACACTATGTTGTGTGCTAATACAGGGTATGTGTGAAGCGTCAAATGCTGTAGTGTCGTGCATAGGGTTAGTGCATGTTGCTACTGCCTTGTGCTCTGTGTGCTACTCTACTGTTACACTTGATACTGACCAGTAAGATGTAGTTAATACTGCCACAGTAAAAGTTACTTAGTGTTATATGATCAGGGTGACTTTTGAACACTGGAAATAAATCATGTACTCGTCCCGGCAGTAGCCCCGTGGCACTCAAAATTTCCCTGGAATTTTCTAGTGTTTACTTTACAATTCTCTTTTGCCATATTTCGGCGCGTAACTCCTCCCGCAGCTTTGGGAAAACCCCGACAATATATACATCAAAACGTGCGGCTCGATCGGGGGATGGGTGCTATGACTTTTGGTGTTGAAATTCCAAAGTTTCCCAAAGTTATTCCCAAAAAACCGGGAGATTTCTCCATTGGAAATGAATGGGAATTTTTTGAAAACCCCAAAAATTTCACCTTTTTTCAGAGTCACGTAGCTCGCTCATACGTGCACGTAGAAACGTGATTAAAACTTCAAAACGGAGGAAAACTTGTCCTCTCTGGAAAAATACCGAACTGTTTTGACATAAAATGTAAACTTTTCAAACTATGAGCAGTCAAACGAGGAGTGGAAATCACTTTTTCGTCAAAGTTAGAGTGGAAGCGGCAGTTAGCTAGAGTGTGAGAAGCAGTAAACCATAACCTTAATT
>NC_070584.1:3490174-3492674 GCF_027409825.1 Scomber japonicus | reverse complement strand
ATGACTTTTGGTGTTGAAATTCCAAAGTTTCCCAAAGTTATTCCCAAAAAACCGGGAATATTTCTCCATTGGAAATGAATGGGAATTTTTTTTTAAAACCACAAAAATTCACCTTTTTTCAGAGTCACCTAGCTCTCTCATACGTGCACGTAGAAACATGATTTAAACTTTTAAACGGAGGAAAACTTGTTCTCTCTGGAAAAATACAAACTATTTTAACCTAACATGTAAACTTTTCAAACTGTGAGCAGTCAAACGAGGAGTGGAAATCACTTTTTCTTCAAAGTTAGAGTGGAAGCGGCAGTTAGCTAGAGTGTGAGAAGCAGTAAACCATAACCTTAATTTTTATTTTTAACTCGAGCTCACGGCCAAACCGTAAAAAGGAGACAAATAATTTTTTGTCAAAATGTAGACATAGGTGTTGGGATTCATAAAATGTGACTTTGACCGGCGGGATCTGCACAAAATTTAAACGGGGGGGCCGAGACCGGCGGCAATACCTGTCTCGCTCCCCATTAAACCTAATGTAATCGTCTTCTTATTTCAAAAGACTCTCACTCTGTGTTCGCACTGAGCTTACTCGCTCATTTTAAGGAATATCTGAATAAAATAAACACTGTCAGAATCTGCCGGCTTCTGTGTCTCTCACGGTGTTCTCGGTTTTTGGACAGGAGTTACGGTTTTCTCACAGTTTGCAATTGTTCGGAACCTTGTCAGAAGCCAAATCTTTTAGAATGTTGAGACATTTTTCAAGGCAGATCCTGAAATCGCCATAGCAACCGCAGGGCCTTAGCTGACCATGGCAACCTGTTGCTGGGCAGAATCTGATCTACCTTTTTGTGATTGGCTGAACTGACCTACCTTTTTGTGATTGGCTAATTCTACCTGTCTGTCTGTTTTACCAGTATCTATGTATCTATCTATCTATCTATGTATCTGTCTATCTATCTATCTATCTATCTATCTATCTATCTATCTATCTATCTATCTATCTATCTATATATCTATCTATCTTTGTATCTATCTATCTATCTATCTATGTATCGAACTATCTATCTATCTATCTATCTATCTATCTATCTATCTATCTATCTATCTATCTATATATCTATCTATCTTTGTATCTATCTATCTATCTATCTATCTATCTATCTATCTATCTATCTATCTATCTGTCTACCTATCTATCTATCTATCTATCTATCTATCTATCTATCTATCTATCTATCTATCTATCTATCTGTCTGTCTATCTATCTATCTATCTATTGATGTATCTATCCATCTATCTATCTATCTATCTATCTATCTATCTATCTATCTATCTATCTATCTATCTATCTATCTATCTATCTATCTATCTATCTATCTATCTATCTTCTGTCTATCTATCTATCTTTGTATCTATCTATCTATCTTTGTATCTATCTATCTATCTATCTATCTATCTATTGATGTATCTATCCATCTATCTATCTATCTATCTGTCTGTCTATCTATCTATCTATCTATCTATCTATCTATCTATCTATCTGTCTGTCTGTCTATCTATCTATCTATCTATCTATCTTTGTATCTATCTATCTATCTATCTATCTGTCTGTCTATCTATCTATCTATCTATCTATCTATCTATCTATCTATCTATCTATTGATGTATCTATCCATCTATCTATCTATCTATCTATCTATCTATCTATCTATCTATCTATCTATCTATCTATCTGTCTATCTATCTATCTATCTATCTATCTATCTATCTATCTATCTATCTATCTATCTATCTATCTATCTATCTATCTATCTGTCTGTCTATCTATCTATCTATCTATTGATGTATCTATCCATCTATCTATCTATCTATCTATCTATCTATCTATCTATCTATCTATCTATCTATCTATCTATCTATCTATCTATCTATCTATCTATCTATCTGTCTATCTATCTATCTTTGTATCTATCTATCTATCTTTGTATCTATCTATCTATCTATCTGTCTATCTATCTATCTATCTATCATCTATCTATCTATCTATTGATGTATCTATCCATCTATCTATCTATCTATCTGTCTGTCTATCTATCTATCTATCTATCTATCTATCTATCTATCTATCTATCTATCTATCTATCTATCTATCTATCTGTCTGTCTATCTATCTATCTATCTATCTATCTTTGTATCTATCTATCTATCTATCTATCTATCTATCTATCTATCTATCTATCTATCTATCTATTGATGTATCTATCCATCTATCTATCTATCTATCTATCTATCTATCTATCTATCTATCTATCTATCTATCTATCTATCTATCTATCTGTCTGTCTATCTATCTATCTATCTATCTATCTATCTATCTATCTATCTATCTATCTGTCTGTCTGTCTATCTATCTAGCTATCTATTGATGTATCTATCCATCTATCTATCTATCTATCTATCTATCTATCTATCTATCTATCTATCTATCTATCTATCTATCTGTCTATCT
>NC_070584.1:3477674-3485174 GCF_027409825.1 Scomber japonicus | reverse complement strand
CACTATGTAGTGTGCTAACATTGTATGTGAAGTATAAAGTGCTGTAGTGTCGTGCATAGAGTTAGTGCATGTTCCTACTCTCTGCTGTACTCGTCCCGGCAGTAGCCCCGTGGCACTCAAAATTTCCCTGGAATTTTCTAGTGTTTACTTTACAATTCTCTTTTGCCAAATTTCGGCGCGTAACTCCTCCCACAGTTTTGAGAAAACCCCGACAATATATACATCAAAACGTGCGGCTCGATCGGGGGCGGGGTGCTATGACTTTTGGTGTTGAAATTCCTATTTTTCCCAAAGTTATTCCCAAAACAAAACAGGCATGATCCTCCATTGGAAATGAATGGGAATTTCTTTTTAAACACAAAATTTCATCTTTTTTCAGAATCACCTAGCTCTCTTATACTTGCACATAGAAATGTGATTCAAACTTTAAAACGGAGGAAAACTTGTGCTCTCTCCAAAACACTAAACTGTTTTTACATAACATGTAAACTTTTCAAAGTATGAGCAGTCAAACAAGGAGTGGAAATCACTTTTTTTTCAAAGTTAGAGTGGAAGCGTCAGTTATTGACAGTCTTACTGCTCAAATGCAGGCCAGGCAGGAATGTGTGTGTCTTTGTGTGTGTCTTTGTGTGTGAGTGTTTGTACACACTATGTTGTGTGCTAATACAGGGTATGTGTGAAGCGTCAAATGCTGTAGTGTCGTGCATAGGGTTAGTGCATGTTGCTACTGCCTTGTGCTCTGTGTGCTACTCTCTGCTGTACTTGTCCCGGCAGTAGCCCCGTGGCACTCAAAATTTCCCTGGAATTTTCTAGTATTAATATTATTCTTATTCTTCCGCCGTTTTTCGGCGCGTAACTCCTCCCACAGCTTTGAGAAAACCCCGACAATATATACATCAAAACGTGCGGCTCGATCGGGGGATGGGTGCTATGACTTTTGGTGTTGAAATTCCAAAGTTTCCCAAAGTGTGCGTGTGTGTGTGTGTGAGTACACACTGTGTTGTAGTGCTTAGAGTTAGTGCATGTTGCTACTGCCTTGTGCTCTGTGTGCTACTTTCTGCTTACATCTACTGTTACACTTGATACTGACCAGTAAGATGTACTTAATACTGCCACAGTAAAAGTTACTTTTACACAAGTGACTTTTGAACACTGGAAATAAATCGTGTACTCGTCCCGGCAGTAGCCCCGTGGCACTCAAAATTTCCCTGGAATTTTCGAGTGTTTACTTTACAATTCTCTTTTGGCAAATTTCGGCGCATAACTCCTCCCTCAGCTTTGAGAAAACCCCGACAATATATACTTCAAAACGTGCGGCTCGATCGGGGGAGGGGTGCTATGACTCTTGGTGTTGAAATTCCTATTTTTCCCAAAGTTATTCCCAAAACAAAACAGGCATAATCCTCCATTGGAAATGAATGGGAATTTCTTTTTAAACACAAAATTTCATCTTTTTTCAGAATCACCTAGCTCTCTTATACTTGCACATAGAAATGTGATTCAAACTTTAAAACGGAGGAAAACTTGTGCTCTCTCCAAAACACTAAACTGTTTTTACATAACATGTAAACTTTTCAAAGTATGAGCAGTCAAACGAGGAGTGGAAATCACTTTTTTTTCAAAGTTAGAGTGGAAGCGTCAGTTATTGACACTCTTACTGCTCAAATGCAGGCCAGGCAGGTATGTGTGTGTCTTTGTGTGTGTCTTTGTGTGTGAGTGTTTGTACACACTATGTTGTGTGCTAATACAGGGTATGTGTGAAGCGTGAAGTGCTGTAGTGTAGTGCTTAGAGTTAGTGCATGTTGCTACTGCCTTGTGCTCTGTCTGCTACTCTCTGCTGTACTCGTCCCGGCAGTAGCCCCGTGGCACTCAAAATTTCCCTGGAATTTTCTAGTGTTTACTTTACAATTCTCTTTTGCCATATTTCGGCGCGTAACTCGTCCCGCAGCTTTGAGAAAACTCCAACAATATATACATCAAAACGTGCGGCTCGATCGGGGGAGGGGTGCTATGACTTTTGGTGTTGAAATTCCTATTTTTCCCAATGTTATTCCCAAAACAAAACAGGCATGATTCTCCATTGGAAATGAATGGGAATTTCTTTTTGAACACAAAATTTCATCTGTTTTCAGAATCACCTAGCTCTCTCATACTTACAAATAGAAATGTGATTCAAACTTTAAAACAAAGGAAAACTTGTGTTCTCTTCAAAACACTAAACTGTTTTAACATAACATGTAAACTTTTCAATCTATGAGCAGTCAAACGAGGAGTGGAAATCACTTTTTATTCAAAGTTAGAGTGGAAGTGTCAGTTATTGACACTCTTACTGCTCAAATGCAGGCCAGGCAGGTATGGTGTGTGTGTGTGTGTGTGTGTGTGTGTGTGTGTCTTTGTGTGTAAGTGTTTGTACACACTGTGTAGTGTGCTAACATTATGTGTGAAGTGTAAAGTGCTGTAGTGTAGTGCTTAGAGTTAGTGCATGTTGCTACTGCCTTGTGCTCTCTGTGCTACTCTCTGCTTACATCTACTGTTACACTTGATACTGACCAGTAAGATGTACTTAATACTGCCACAGTAAAAGTTACTTAGTGTTATATGATCAGGGTGACTTTTGAACACTGGAAATAAATTGTGTACGCGTCCCGGCAGTAGCCCCGTGGCACTCAAAATTTCCCTGGAATTTTCTAGTGTTTACTTTACAATTCTCTTCCGCCATATTTCGGCGCGTAAGTCCTCCCACAGCTTTGAGAAAACCCCGACAATATACACATCAAAACGTGCGGCTCGATCGGGGGAGGGGTGCTATGACTTTTGGTGTTGAAATTACTATTTTTCCCAAAGCTATTCCCAAAACAAAACAGGCATAATCCTCCATTGGAAATGAATGGGAATTTCTTTTTAAACACAAAATTTCATCTTTTTTCGAAGTCAACTAGCTCTCTCATACTTGCACATAGAAATGTGATTCAAACTTTAAAATGAAGGAAAACTTGTGCTCTCTTCACAACACTAAATTGTTTTTACATAACATGTAAACTTTTAAAAGTATGAGCAATCAACCGAGGAGTGGAAATCACTTTTTCTTCAAAGTTAGAGTGGAAGCATCAGTTATTGACACTCTTATTGCTCAAATGCAGGCCAGGCAGGTGTGTGTGTGTGTGTGTGTGTGTCTGTGTGTGTGTGTGTGTGTGTGTGTGTGTGTGTGTGTGTGTGTGTGTGTGTCTTTGTACACACTATGTCGTGTGCTAATACAGGGTATGTGTGAAGCGTCAAGTGCTGTAGTGTCGTGCATAGAGTTAGTGCATGTTCCTACTCTCTGCTGTACTCGTCCCGGCAGTAGCCCCGTGGCACTCAAAATTTCCCTGGAATTTTCTAGTTAGTGCCACGGGGTTCTAGCTCCGAGGCATTCCACTCCAGAAGCTGGAGAGGAATGCCTCGGGCAAAGCCCGAGGCAACTATTAATCTTCTCCATACTTAATTAGTGCCACGGGGTTCTAGCCCCGAGGCAACTATTAATCTTCTCCATACTTAATATTATTATTTTTCTTATTCTTCTTCCGCCGTTTTTCGGCGCGTAACTCCTCCCGCAGCTTTGAGAAAACCCCAACAATATATACATCAAAACGTGCGGCTCAATCGGGGGATGGGTGCTATGACTTTTGGTGTTGAAATTCCAAAGTTTCCCAAAGTTATTCCCAAAAAACCGGGAATATTTCTCCATTGAAAATGAATGGGAATTTTTTTTTAAAAACACAAAATGTCACTTTTTTTCAGAGTCACCTAGTTCGCTCATACGTGCAGGTAGAAACATGATTTAAACTTTTAAACGGAGGAACATTTGTCCTCTCTGGAAAAATACAAACTATTTTAACATAACATGTAAACTTTTCAAACTATGAGCAGTCAAACGAGGAGTGGAAATCACTTTTTCGTCAAAGTTAGAGTGGAAGCGGCAGTTACCTAGAGTGTGAGAAGCAGTAATGCATAACCTTCATTTTTATTTTTAACTCGAGCTCACGGCCAAACCGTAAAAAGGAGACAAATAATTTTTTGTCAAAATGTAGACATAGGTGTTGGGATTCATAAAATGTGAAGTTGACAGGCGGGGTCTGCACAAAATTTAAACGGGGGGGCCGAGACCGGCGGCAATCCCTGTCTCGCTCCCCATTAAACCTAATGTAATCGTCTTCTCTTTTCAAATGAATCTCACTCTGTGTTCACACTGAGCTTACTCGCTCATTTTAAGGAATATGTGAATAAAATAAACACTGTCAGAATCTGCCGGCTTCTGTGTCTCTCACGGTGTTTTCGGTTTTTGGACAGGAGTTACGGTTTTCTCACAGTTTGCAATTGTTCGGAACCTTGTCAGAAGCCAAATCCTTTAGAATGTTGAGACATTTTTCAAGGCAGATCCTGAAATCGCCGTAGCAACCGCAGGGCCTTAGCTGACCTTAGCAACCTGTCGCTGGGCAGAATCTGATCTACCTTTTTGTGATTGGCTGAACTGATCTACCTTTTTGTGATTGGCTAATTCTTCCTGCCTGTCAGTTAACTGAGCTCATTCATTTGAATGGATTAATTCATGTTTACTGAGGACAAAATAAATAGTTTCATTGTTTTGTATTGTAGTTATATGATTTGTGGTTTTTAAAAAGATTCAACATTTATCAATAGAAGATGAACAAAATGTACATAATATAATTTCATACGTCCAAGAAATTTAAAATAAAATGTGTAATGAAATCTACTCTCTAAATGATTTCAATATTTACTTAATAATTTCACAACAGTGATGTTCCTGTCTTTGGAAAAAATGAAGTAGACTTTAATTAATTGGTGTAAATAAATACTATTTATGCTTAAATATGATCATAATCATTACTTAATATTTTCAGGGATGTTAAGTTGAGAATAAAGTATATAAGTTTGCCGGTAATATGTCTGATTTTATTTATGTGTCATTATTATCATGGAGTAGCTCTGTTCATGGGGGGGAGGAAGAGGCAGAGGTCAGAGGTCAACCAGTTCAATGAGCCTGAAACCAGGAGAGCTACAGGTGAGCAGACACTGCAGGCTCACACACTTACAGCTGAGTAAGTATGTTGCTTTGCTTGTTTGCATTATTTCATAAATTCCCTCCATAAATACTCCTATCCTGTGAAATAAGGCCAGATTACATCAGTACAGCATTACCTCTGAACTGATGAGAGACCCAAGCATGATGTTCAACCTGTCTTCATCACCTGGAGACCTACAGCATCACCTCACCCTGTCTTCATCACCTGGAGACCTACAGCATCACCTCACCCTGTCTTCATCACCTGGAGACCTACAGCACCACCTCACTGTGTCTTCATCACCTGGAGACCTACAGCATCACCTCACCCTGTCTTCATCACCTGGAGACCTACAGCATCACCTCACCCTGTCTTCATCACCTGGAGACCTACAGCATCACCTCACCCTGTCTTCATCACCTGGAGACCTACAGCATCACCTCACCCTGTCCTCATCACCTGGAGACCTACAGCATCACCTCAGCCTGTCCTCATCACCTGGAGACCTACAGCATCACCTCAGCCTGTCTTCATCACCTGGAGACCTACAGCATCACCTCACCCTGTCTTCATCACCTGGAGACATACATCATCACCTCACCCTGTCTTCATCACCTGGAGACCTACAGCATCACCTCACCCTGTCTTCATCACCTGGAGACCTACAGCATCACCTCACCCTGTCTTCATCACCTGGAGACATACATCATCACCTCACCCTGTCTTCATCACCTGGAGACCTACAGCATCACCTCACCCTGTCTTCATCACCTGGAGACCTACAGCATCACCTCACCCTGTCTTCATCACCTGGAGACCTACAGCATCACCTCAGCCTGTCCAGGGTCAGCCAGCCTGGTGTTTCTGCCAGAGATGCAGATTCCCTCCAACATGAAGCACTTAGAGACAGAAGAGTAGTGATACCAAGCTGCTGTGTGGAGATCTGTCACTCACACTGTATTAAAATAAATATGGAAAATAACACATGGGTGTTTGTAATAGAGTAAAATGACTATCTATGTATTATTATCAGTATAAAACAGAACAATCACAATATCAGTAGAAATAATAAAAATGTACACAAACATATTTATAAATGACATAGTTAGTTAGTCTTATATAGTTAGATACTCAGTTGTTAGTTGAAGCTTGTTACTCTAAGTGTGTGACACAGAGGAGAGGAGGCATGACTGAAGGGAAATACATTTATTGAGGGGAATAGAACTGAGAGCTGGGGCAGGGGAACTGCTGTGAGGGTTAGGGTCCAGGTCTGAGGAGCAGGGTCCAGGTCTGAGGAGCAGGGTCTGGGATGCCTTTAAAGAGAATAAATACAGAGCCATTATTAGTCTCATGTCATTGTTACTGGATAACTGAGAAGACTGATGTGATGCTACAGTAATGTGTAATAATAATAATAATAATAATAATAATAATAATAAAATAATAAGTATTATTATTATTATTATTATTATTATTATTATTATTATATTATTAATTATTATTATTAATAATAATAATAATTAATCACAACAATAAATAATAATAAATAATCATAATAATAATATTATTATTATTATTATATTATACATAATAATAATAATAATAATAATAGAAAAAATGTGCAGATTTTATTTTAGTTTAGGAAATGAGCAGACCTTGATCTGAATGAAACAAACATCATATTATAGATACTGATAACATGCTGCTCTAAATCAAATCTGGGATGAATAAAGTCAATGTGTTTATCTGTGTATTAATCTGTTTATGTAATAAAACTAGCAGTAGTTAACAACTGTAAATAATCATATTGTGATAGTAAACCTGTGTTTCTATGTCTTCATGTCAGTAAACAAACATATAACATATAGTACTGACTAACTAGACAGTGAGCTGAATGTCAGCAGGTAACGTTATAACACTTTATGTGAAGCAGCGCTGATGTTACTCACCTGTCCGGCAGAGCAGCGTCTGCTGCCTTCACTCCCCGCTCCTACGCTGGGTATCCTCTGTCCCTTAGCCGGCTCTCCTCTGTCCTTCCCGGGTCTCCTCTGTCCCTGTGCCGGGTCTCCTCTGTCCCTCCGCTGTAATAAAATCACGCTGATGTGTCAGCTGATGTGTGTGTGTATGTGTGCGTGTGTGTGTGTGCGTGCGTGCGTGCGCGCGCAGCATCGCTGTTTTGGAACTTGAATTTGAAGGATGCTTATCAACTGTAGCCTAGCAACCGTGGCACTCAAAATTTCCCTGGAATTTTCTAGTGTTTACTTTACAATTCTCTTTTGCCATATTTCGGCGCGTAACTCCTCCCGCAGCTTTGAGAAAACCCCGACAATATATACATCAAAACGTGCGGCTCGATCGGGGGAGGGGTGCTATGACTTTTGGTGTTGAAATTCCAATTTTTCCCAAAGTTATTCCCAAAACAAAACAGGCATCATTCTCC